>NW_028247241.1:0-13108 GCF_964263255.1 Lissotriton vulgaris
CGCTATGGTTTCTTTGAATGTATTCTGAATGTGAACTTGCGTTTTGTTTTAACCCTGACAGATTAAAGTCAGACTTTCAAACATTTCATTGCTCAGGCTGATCAATTAATAAATGCATTTTCTGATGTACTTAAGACTTAACAAATAAAATGCCACTTTAAATGTGATCTTTGTCATCTCATATCATTGCTCCTTGTTCCTCAGTGAAGTGTGCGTCGGTGACCTGTGACCACGGCTCATGACCACAGCAGGGTGGTTTGTGGGTTGTGACTCGTGACCACACCCCAGAGGGCTTCCGTTCTCCCTCAACAGCTGGCGCCCAACGTAAAATCGTACTACGTACTGTTTGCAGAGGATCCGGTGCACATCCACAACAGGTCCCTGAGGGGTCCGGGCTCCGCTCCTTTGCGGCAGAGACCACGGGTAAGACAAGGTTTTTTTTTCCCTTGATTCTCCTGGGTCTCTGCTGCCTGAGGGTGCGACTGACTCTTTTTGGACTGTCTCTGGCTGACACCTGTCCCCTGCAGCACTATCTCTAGTCACGATTTGAACCCTCTCTCTCTCTGTCTTTGCGAGGTCACGATTTGTCACTTTCTTGTCAGAGGCCAGTATAGGCTTTTCTGCTGCATATTGGTTCATAACTGTTGTGCCTTCAAGGTTGGTGGTTTTCCTGTTTTGCACTCTTGTTTGCCCTGCCGGTTCCGGTCCGGAGGGAATGATTATAGCGTCAATGGTTCTAGGTTTTTGATCCCTCGACAGTTAAAGTCTGTGCGCAGGGTGTCCCCCGGAGCCTCTGTGTCCGGGGTCGGAGGTAGAGTCTCCCCTTCTACAGTTCAAATCTGTGGGCAGGTTTATGATCCCTCTCCAGTTCAAGTCTGTGTGCAGGGTGTCCCCCGGAGCCTCTGTGTCCGGGGTCGGAGTTGAAGGCTCCCCTAGTTCTCCATTGTTGCATTATGGTTTGACGTGCAATCGCATTTTGTTCTGTGCCATGTTCTAGGTTGATAACACATTACTACTTTGCATATTGTATGTTTTTATTGACTTTTTTCTCTCCAAACGGTTTATTGCCTATTTACATAGCATTTTGTGCTCTTCCTCTGTTCTGGTCTGTTCAGTTCTCATCTTCGCACTTCCTTGTTGCCCATTCTTCTCTCCTGCGCCCTTCCTCTGCCACTTGTGCCCCTACGTTCTCATCCATGAGTGCTGCCTTCACGCCCTTCCATTGTTTACTTTCTTCTCCTTACGATCTATTTTAGCAAGGTTTGGGTGTCCATATCTTTTGTTCAGTTCCACTTTTAGTCTGCTTTACTGACTGGCTTTGTCAGTTGCTGCCTTGTTCTCTCGTTCCACGAAGGTACAGAAAGAGGAAGTAACTTGTGGTATTTTCAGATTCCCCCCTCCTTCCTCGCCCATTCTTGCGCACCATGGTGCTCCACCGTGTTTAGTGAGATTTAATATCTAGGTCCTTTTTACTGTGCTTTCAGTTTTTATGATGTATCTTCATATGTTTGTGATTTGTCTTTGAATATGTTGTCATGGTTGATATTTGTTTTTTGCCTTGCTGTTTGATTTGTCTTTGAAAGTATTGTCAAGGTGGATATTTGTTTTTGTTCCATGTAAACTGTCCATTGCTTTGCTCTGTGTAGTAGTTGTGCTTTGAAGGTGCTTCTCTGTGCGTCCAGTGACATAGCGTCTCAGTCCTAGTTGCACCATCTCCCACAGCCGCCAGGTGCCCTACTCGGCCTTCCCTTTCCCATTGCTGTCTGAGTTGTATCTCCCTTTCCTTATCGCAGCCCTGCTAGGTAGGTGGCTAGCAGTCTAAAGATACGCACTGACGTTGCTTCTCCTTTCCTCTGGAATAACGAGGGTTCTTGTCTATCATTAGCTATAGCGACTGATAGCCAAAAAGGGGGGACGTGTATCCAAGTATTCCTCCTGGCCCCTTGACGTCCTCATCACATCCTCTATATCCGTGATGTCCAACACCACCCCACGTACTATAAATTGCTCTATCCATCTGGTGCATGACGTCCCTACATCAGTCCATAACACCACTTTTAACACGATAACATACCTTGATAACAAGAGCCGAGAGAGACTAGCTATCGCTTGGGACCTTCTGGGGTTCATCTTCACTCCCGACACCCAGGTTAACATCTCTACCATTTCCATGACTGACGTATTTGCCAGCACACATGCATTATTCTGCAACTCGTCTAGCTCTGACGCCCTATCCACGTCTCACTCCGCTCAATCGATCCATTCCTGTCTCTCAGACGGCTCAAACTCCATTGTCATCACTGATGGGGAAGACTCAGATTCATCAGATTCTACGCAGTCTGTTGTAAGTCCACCCATTCGTCACCACCAAGACAAATAGCCCCATGCGGACGCTTCAGGCAGTGTTTGAGAAAGGAACACTAGATCGATTCCCCAACTTTCCCAACATCTAGGATAAAGATACAAGCAGGGCACACCCAAGCAAGCAAATAACATTTCTCCTCACAGGCTCACAGTGAACAACACAGATACTAGTGTCCCTATGAATGAGATACTGAGTTCTACTATATATAAGAATACCTACTGACTTTGACATATATTTTATCTTAAAATTGAAAATTGGGAAAGACTGCTAGTTCTATCAAGCTTTTGAACAAAATACCCATGTCAGTCTAAGATTGCCTAGGCCAGTTGTGGCAGCCAGCTCCACTACCCTGGTTGCGCCGCTGCACAGGATCAAGAATTACAAGACGGTATATACCCCTGTGTCATTAAGGGTATAGAAGAGGGACCTATACAAGATCTCAATTACAGCAACTAAGAAGGAAGAGTATAGGCAGAGAGTGTCACACCATAGACCCCCATTAAAAGATTATCCTGCATTTATACATTTAACTGGGGGGGGGCGTTTAACATGGAATGCTTCTAGGTGGGCAATAAATAGCAGCTAAAGCTTCAATGACCCTAGCACCAAGGAAATAGTATGAGGAATAAGACTCCCAATGCTGCATGATTTATTACTCCAAAATAAGCTTTACAAATATTGGCAAATTCAAAAATTGTTTCTTCAAAAATAACATTACGCGTTTAGAATATACCAATCTTTTATATCAAATATGTGCGTTTCAATTTTGATATACATACATTAATTCAACAAAGCACTAAATAGGTTTTAATTTCATAAATTGAACTGCATACTGGAGAGCTACCAGTAGCTCAAGAGCTACTGGTTGGAGAAGCTTGTTGCAATCACAAAGCAGTGGTGGTTGACATGAGCATGTAGTGTGTTTTTCATTGTAGGTTACATTTTTAAGTAGTTCCATTGATTTAAGATATTATTCTTTGCATTTTGAATGAGTCTGATTTGCACTGTAGAAATGTGCATGTAAATGCCAAAACTTTGCCAGATGCCCAGTGTAATGTTGAAAACAGTTCTTCTACCATATAAATGAGGTATTTTCTCTATAACGTGCACATCTATTTATGTCATAAATTTGCAAAGCACCCCCTCAAATAAAAGCCGCCTTGGTTTAGTGCCACAGGACCATGACAGTTCACCCTTTCATTGCATTTGTATGTGCTTTAAAGTTGTAAATTCGTGCACGGTTAAAATTTCCGCATTTAGGGATTTCTGACTGATTGCTATTGAACTTTTAAATAGTCATTCTAAACTAATAAGTTGTCATGATAGCTGCACCTGTCAGTCAAATGACGGCAGTCAATATACCGCCTGCGCTGCTACAACAGCTCACCATGCAATACATCCAGGCCCCATTACAGCCTGCCATATTATACGTAGCGACCCAGCCACAACAATATGCACAATACGTTCAGGCCCAACGACAGCCAGCTGATCAGTACATAAAGCCACAGCACCCAGTACCATACATAGCAGCACAGCATGCCTACAGAAATGACCAACAAAATCATTATATAAATAACAGAAAGAATGCAACCAGAAAATCGGGTATACAGGGACGAGTGAATGGAATGGTACAACTGAGGTTCCAATCACAGCCAACACAGCGCACTTGTTATTATTGCCACAGAATAGGTCACATGCAAAGACAGTGCCGCAATAGGCTTCGAGACCAAAGCCAGCAACTTATGAGTCCAGCCCAACAAGGACTAAGCCCCTATGGCCCCTATGAATGTGGCCCAAGTCCAACAATAGTTTTTGTGAATGCACGTTCCCATGCAACAGCAACAATAGACACCTATACACAAAATGATGCCCCAAAAAGAAAAAAATCCTGCAGCACCCAGGTACTAAGTACACAATAATTTATTCTTACCAGCATCCGAATTCAGTCCCAGTTTAAGTAGGCAAGCAATGGTCTGAATGCAGGAACAGATCAGGGAGGGTGTTACAACAGGGCACTGACAGTTGATGTTCGCCATTACAAAATAGGGTTTGTGAAATTTTGGCTTGCGTTCAAGTTGAATGATGCCACTGGCCTTAGAGCAACGTAGATGTCGGAGCAGATAATAATGAAATAAAAGAATCTCCCACAATTTCTTATGCACAGAAATACTGAGAGAATAGGGGGATAAAATGATGGAATGGAATATACGGCGTTTACTCAGCGTGCACGACATACAGAGAACATGAGCCTGTGTTTAATGTGATGTTAAATATTCTGGTCAGCATAGCCTACAATTAAAAAAGCACATGTTTTTAGATGTTACAAGGTGACAAAAGAGTTAACAGGCTTTCTCTGCCGTTGGAAGTAACCAGCCACAAGATTCTGGGCATTGAGCCAGGCAGGAAATACATTTCCTGTGGTCTGTAACGAGGCAGTTGGAACGTCGATGATCGCAGGATCACACAAAATGAGAAACATATACATATGTATATATACAAATATATATATATATATGTGCATAACAGAAGTAATATGTAGGTATATTAATAATTTTTTTTCTAGGTTCTTCAAAATTGCAGGAGATACTGTACGGCGACTGTGCTAAAATGCTTTTAAGCAGTACATGAGCCAGGGACTAAAATACTGATTGTGCATTGAGAAAGACAAAAGGCTAACAAAATATTTGAGGCCTATTGGATTTGGCAAGGCTTGTTTATTTTTATGTTGCAAAGAAATGGTACGTTCCTGATTCAGGTAGTTTAGTGAAATGTTTTAGCATTTCGGTTTATGAGCCTGGGGCAGATTATGAACAGGGGTCACTGTGACAGAGATTTTCAAACATGTTTGACGTTGAGACAAGCTATAGCCCAACATTTTTTAAAGTTCCTTTTTTTAGATAATGGATTTTTCTTTATAGTATCAGATTCTTTCCTTCATTTGGAGTTCCCTCCATACCCCAGCTAGCCAACACACAACATACAGCAGTGAATAGCACTACTATTGCCAGGCCGGTTGAAGTACAGTTGCAGACTTCAGATGGTTGTACATATTTTTTACCTGCTTTAAAAGTTTAAATACCCTGGAATTATGACAGTATCATGTTTTAGGTGTTTAGTGTATTTCCCGGTCAGGGAACCAATGTTCTAAGGTTTCACAAAATTATTATGAATGCATCAACACAAGTGAAAAATCTTCTGAAATAATGAAAAATATTAAAAATAACAAAAGTTTGTATACACTAACATGCACTGCGAAGTTTCTTTCAAAGTCAGGTTTCCAGGAAGTGGGGCCACATCAGTTCTGGGCTTCGACATATGAATAATGGAACACAGATCTTGGCCCAAAGACTTTTTGAAATAATAGACTACTAACCAGCAGCTGTCCCCATTGCCAAGAGGAACGAAATAACAGAACAGACTTCAAGGTCAACTCTGCAAATCAGAGAAGACTAACTTGTTTCCATTTGACTGTCCAAGAGGAAGAAGGCGGTGACAGCTTGGTCGTTTATGGATTCAGACGTAACCACAACACCTGCCGCACAGAAGTGTCTTATCTAAAGTTATGTATTTTGTATTATAATATTTTGCAGTACTGGCAGAAGTGGAATTAGATAGATTGAATTGGTTTTGTTTAAATTGTGTTAATAGGAAGACTTGTATTGCTCATATCTTTGAAGTTGCCAATAGCAACAAAGTCACTTCCAATATATCTGTTAGCACATGGAGTAAATAGCCCTTGCAAGCATGCAGAAAGGTTCAACACCCCCTCTACTAGCACAGTTAGCACCCCAGATTAATTGTGTTTGCAGCATGTGTCCTCATCGCCCTCCTCTGATGGAAGTAATAATGCAATAATAAGAAATAGTGCCCAAGCAGCTAGACAGCATCCTGCTCACGATTCTCTGCAGAGTATGAGATACAGTCAGATGACAACAATAGGTAGACAGAAGACTAAGGCACTGTTACATGACTCATACACTCCCCATGCAGGGAGAACAGATAGATTTTCTCACCTAGGAAGATACGACCACAGACTATAGAACACCTCCTGCAGGATACACAAACTAATGTCAGATTATTGAGGCCACTGTCTCTAAAGTGTTTATACATAGAACAGGAAGGGACAACCCCTCCACCTCACTGATGCATGAGGTCATCACTGACACATGCAGAATGGAAGTGAAGACAACAAGGCTATTTCAGATGACTGTTCATGATATGGCCCATAGTGTAGTTTTTTGCAGCATCAATGGGTTTATGATAGCGGGTTCTATGTTAGTATAACATTGCTCTGTCCCCCACACCCTACATTGCCCATAACAGATTAGAACGGCGCTGTTGTTATTCGCAAAATGTTACGCCCATGGCAAAATTCAGTGCCCGAGGTCAGTTAAGGTATAAAGAAGCGCTCTTAGGGCAACATAGGGTAGACTAGGATTATAAAATAAGATAGACAGGTTGTCCACTTAGGGTGTATAAAATAAAAATGTCCAAAAGCATGAACTGATTTCAAACTAAAAGACACCTCTTCTCTCTTTTCTAGAATGGCATGTTACCTGTGGGGCGACACTCAAATTAAAAACAGCAGTTTTTTCAGACAATAAATATGGCATCTCTGACCGAATCGACTTTTTCTGGGCCTGCAGAGAATGGCTCTATCTCCAACAGCCCTAACGAAGAAGCAGCCTGAGCTCAAGAGAACATTGCACCAAGTCTCCATGATGGTTCCACCAGCAAATATCTCCAACATCGATGCCCATCTCTGGCTCTGTTATCTGGCTCCACGGACAAGAGCAGTGTGCTCAGTTCTAAGGGTGGACAGTGTTCAAAGTCCCACCAAAGGAGGTTTGCTGGTTGAGCAGAGTCCAGTTCTTTTCCCTTTACCATCATTGTGATGCTCCAGACTAAGGCTGAAGGACTCTGGCTTCGAAATACCAAGAGGAGAGTATGCCTTTGGATAAGGAGTGAGCTGTACATTACTAACAACGAAGAACATGGGTCAACTGACCAATGCCATCAACAACTTGAACAAGATAGAAAAGAAATGGACTGCTGGAGGAGATGCCATAGTAGAGAGCCACAGATTTGTTGAACTTTGACTGGATACCTTTGTGGCAGTTCTAAAAAGTTTTTATTTTTTGCTGTTTCTTTTTGTGTTGCATCCCGCAGATGAGTGCCATTGTAGGAAAAGAAAGTTAGCACCAAGATAGTAGGGACAAACTACACTAGCATAGGTATTTACAGGTAGCTGAGTATGAGGACAAAGATTGTGTTCATTGGGATGGGACTGGAATACGAATGGAGATGAGCGAGTTAGCAGCACCTAGCACCCACTATGGAATACAAATAGCTCCTCCACTTCTCCCAGGTAGACTGTCTGAGTAAGAGTCCAACAGAAGCCCAATATGAACGCCTGCTTAATGAGCAAGATGCAGAGTATGCGAAAATACTCATTAGGCCAAATGAAGACAAAGCCAATGAAATAGATCGACAACAAGGTAGCTTTAAGTGTTATGTTAATGACATACCCTGGATACAGCAACTGGATGGAGGGTCGCAGAGATAATAAGTTAAAAGAATGTTCATTGAATGAACAAGAGGAGGGAGATGATAGAGGGCCTTTTTATCAACCCTGGTAGCTTGAAGGCCCTACCTGGCCCTGCTAGAGTAAATCTGAAAATATGCTTGAAATCCCACAATTTGTGCTATGTATAATCAGCAAATGGGATCCCACAGATTCCCTTAATTTCAGGTTTATGGGCCCAAGCGAAAGGCCGAAGGTCACACCTTATGTTAGCAAAATCCACTGGGCCTAAATCATTTTTAAAACGTGCCTTTCTAGTGTGCAGGACACAGCGAGGTAACTTGAGCAACTTTGGGAAAGTACAGTAGCCTTTCACAAGCGCCATTTCAAGACACCCCACTCTCACACGTACACAAGACTCAGCTGGTGCAGAGGCAGATTGACACATTTCAGGGACTTTCCACTGAAACACGTAAGTTCCGCTCACACATATATTTTTAGAAATGTACAGGACAAGAAGTCTTTGTCTATGTTCTGGGGTCAAGCAGGGCCAACCAACCATTGGGACACCTGACCACCCCCACTGTCCTAGGACAATGAGGTCAAAGCCACCTGCGTCAGAAAAGGCGTCAGAACAGTGTTAGTTCTGCATTTTTCAGGTATATTAGATTCAGCCCGTCAAATCTGAAGCCAGAGCTCTGCTGATGCGACCTTTGCATGCAAGCTCTCCGGCTAGCCGATTGTCTGACTTGGGACTTCAAATCCCCTCTCTCAGGTGGTGGACTTCCTAAGCCAGATAATACTTTTGTCTTTTTAAATCTCTGTCCTTGCTCTGTATTTTCCATTCACACCCAATTCCTTGCATTTTTAGGTTCCCTTAAACTATTAGGCCCTGCTGGGATAGTCTCCATAGTTAAAGTGCTTCAAGGCACTAGACTTTATAAAGTGTTCTGCTTTCCCTAACTAATTTCTATTGTGCCTTTTGAAAGATCCCAGTCCTTTTGCACCTTGAATCTCTTTAGAATGTTAAAACTTGCATGGGTAATTCTCTTCAGAAAAGCACCTTTGTAGGCGCTATGGTTTCTTTGAATGTATTCTGAATGTGAACTTGCGTTTTGTTTTAACCCTGACAGATTAAAGTCAGACTTTCAAACATTTCATTGCTCAGGCTGATCAATTAATAAATGCATTTTCTGATGTACTTAAGACTTAACAAATAAAATGCCACTTTAAATGTGATCTTTGTCATCTCATATCATTGCTCCTTGTTCCTCAGTGAAGTGTGCGTCGGTGACCTGTGACCACGGCTCATGACCACAGCAGGGTGGTTTGTGGGTTGTGACTCGTGACCACACCCCAGAGGGCTTCCGTTCTCCCTCAACAGCTGGCGCCCAACGTAAAATCGTACTACGTACTGTTTGCAGAGGATCCGGTGCACATCCACAACAGGTCCCTGAGGGGTCCGGGCTCCGCTCCTTTGCGGCAGAGACCACGGGTAAGACAAGGTTTTTTTTTCCCTTGATTCTCCTGGGTCTCTGCTGCCTGAGGGTGCGACTGACTCTTTTTGGACTGTCTCTGGCTGACACCTGTCCCCTGCAGCACTATCTCTAGTCACGATTTGAACCCTCTCTCTCTCTGTCTTTGCGAGGTCACGATTTGTCACTTTCTTGTCAGAGGCCAGTATAGGCTTTTCTGCTGCATATTGGTTCATAACTGTTGTGCCTTCAAGGTTGGTGGTTTTCCTGTTTTGCACTCTTGTTTGCCCTGCCGGTTCCGGTCCGGAGGGAATGATTATAGCGTCAATGGTTCTAGGTTTTTGATCCCTCGACAGTTAAAGTCTGTGCGCAGGGTGTCCCCCGGAGCCTCTGTGTCCGGGGTCGGAGGTAGAGTCTCCCCTTCTACAGTTCAAATCTGTGGGCAGGTTTATGATCCCTCTCCAGTTCAAGTCTGTGTGCAGGGTGTCCCCCGGAGCCTCTGTGTCCGGGGTCGGAGTTGAAGGCTCCCCTAGTTCTCCATTGTTGCATTATGGTTTGACGTGCAATCGCATTTTGTTCTGTGCCATGTTCTAGGTTGATAACACATTACTACTTTGCATATTGTATGTTTTTATTGACTTTTTTCTCTCCAAACGGTTTATTGCCTATTTACATAGCATTTTGTGCTCTTCCTCTGTTCTGGTCTGTTCAGTTCTCATCTTCGCACTTCCTTGTTGCCCATTCTTCTCTCCTGCGCCCTTCCTCTGCCACTTGTGCCCCTACGTTCTCATCCATGAGTGCTGCCTTCACGCCCTTCCATTGTTTACTTTCTTCTCCTTACGATCTATTTTAGCAAGGTTTGGGTGTCCATATCTTTTGTTCAGTTCCACTTTTAGTCTGCTTTACTGACTGGCTTTGTCAGTTGCTGCCTTGTTCTCTCGTTCCACGAAGGTACAGAAAGAGGAAGTAACTTGTGGTATTTTCAGATTCCCCCCTCCTTCCTCGCCCATTCTTGCGCACCATGGTGCTCCACCGTGTTTAGTGAGATTTAATATCTAGGTCCTTTTTACTGTGCTTTCAGTTTTTATGATGTATCTTCATATGTTTGTGATTTGTCTTTGAATATGTTGTCATGGTTGATATTTGTTTTTTGCCTTGCTGTTTGATTTGTCTTTGAAAGTATTGTCAAGGTGGATATTTGTTTTTGTTCCATGTAAACTGTCCATTGCTTTGCTCTGTGTAGTAGTTGTGCTTTGAAGGTGCTTCTCTGTGCGTCCAGTGACATAGCGTCTCAGTCCTAGTTGCACCATCTCCCACAGCCGCCAGGTGCCCTACTCGGCCTTCCCTTTCCCATTGCTGTCTGAGTTGTATCTCCCTTTCCTTATCGCAGCCCTGCTAGGTAGGTGGCTAGCAGTCTAAAGATACGCACTGACGTTGCTTCTCCTTTCCTCTGGAATAACGAGGGTTCTTGTCTATCATTAGCTATAGCGACTGATAGCCAAAAAGGGGGGACGTGTATCCAAGTATTCCTCCTAGCCCCTTGACGTCCTCATCACATCCTCTATATCCGTGATGTCCAACACCACCCCACGTACTATAAATTGCTCTATCCATCTGGTGCATGACGTCCCTACATCAGTCCATAACACCACTTTTAACACGATAACATACCTTGATAACAAGAGCCGAGAGAGACTAGCTATCGCTTGGGACCTTCTGGGGTTCATCTTCACTCCCGACACCCAGGTTAACATCTCTACCATTTCCATGACTGACGTATTTGCCAGCACACATGCATTATTCTGCAACTCGTCTAGCTCTGACGCCCTATCCACGTCTCACTCCGCTCAATCGATCCATTCCTGTCTCTCAGACGGCTCAAACTCCATTGTCATCACTGATGGGGAAGACTCAGATTCATCAGATTCTACGCAGTCTGTTGTAAGTCCACCCATTCGTCACCACCAAGACAAATAGCCCCATGCGGACGCTTCAGGCAGTGTTTGAGAAAGGAACACTAGATCGATTCCCCAACTTTCCCAACATCTAGGATAAAGATACAAGCAGGGCACACCCAAGCAAGCAAATAACATTTCTCCTCACAGGCTCACAGTGAACAACACAGATACTAGTGTCCCTATGAATGAGATACTGAGTTCTACTATATATAAGAATACCTACTGACTTTGACATATATTTTATCTTAAAATTGAAAATTGGGAAAGACTGCTAGTTCTATCAAGCTTTTGAACAAAATACCCATGTCAGTCTAAGATTGCCTAGGCCAGTTGTGGCAGCCAGCTCCACTACCCTGGTTGCGCCGCTGCACAGGATCAAGAATTACAAGACGGTATATACCCCTGTGTCATTAAGGGTATAGAAGAGGGACCTATACAAGATCTCAATTACAGCAACTAAGAAGGAAGAGTATAGGCAGAGAGTGTCACACCATAGACCCCCATTAAAAGATTATCCTGCATTTATACATTTAACTGGGGGGGGCGTTTAACATGGAATGCTTCTAGGTGGGCAATAAATAGCAGCTAAAGCTTCAATGACCCTAGCACCAAGGAAATAGTATGAGGAATAAGACTCCCAATGCTGCATGATTTATTACTCCAAAATAAGCTTTACAAATATTGGCAAATTCAAAAATTGTTTCTTCAAAAATAACATTACGCGTTTAGAATATACCAATCTTTTATATCAAATATGTGCGTTTCAATTTTGATATACATACATTAATTCAACAAAGCACTAAATAGGTTTTAATTTCATAAATTGAACTGCATACTGGAGAGCTACCAGTAGCTCAAGAGCTACTGGTTGGAGAAGCTTGTTGCAATCACAAAGCAGTGGCTGGGTAGGTGACGGCTGAGGGGATGAGTCAAAGCCAGACTCCTCTATAGCTGCATAAGGCAGCTCCACTGGGCAACGGCCAATGGGTCTCGGGCTCCACTGAACGCTAGCGCTGGCTAGACCCGGAGGTATCAGAGCGCATTAAAATAAGGAAATTATCAGAACAGTGATTACAAAGATTACAATTAGATTCTGGATTAAAAAAAACTGCATACGGCAAAAATACATCAGTTGAAATAGAGCACAAGATAAAATACTTCAGTTTCTAGAGCAACAGAAAAGATGGAAAACAAGACCAAGGAGCAAAGCTGGAGAAGGGGGAAAGAAAAGGGCAAGTATACGTATCAAGCCAGGAAGACCGGGCATGGAGGAGAGATTCTTAAGTGGATTAGGGGGTGCAAATTACCACGAGGGTGAACCTCGTGGTAATTTGCTAAAATGTGTTAAAATGCTCAAAATTGCATATTAAAACACTGTCATGTTACAGACACACATGTCCTTAGGACATGTGTGTGTGAAACATGCACTTCAAAATACATTTCAGGGGTGCAGGGGGGGGGTCCTTTGGACCCCACCCCTGCACCCATGGAATGCATTAACATTTTGCGAATCGCTAATTGAAATTTGCAAAATGTCAGTGCCTTCCCGTGGATTCCTATGGGCTTTTTGGCCCATAGGAATAAATGGGAATTGCGAAATCGCAAATTAGAATTCGCATAATATTTGCGATTCGGTAAAAATTTCGATTTTTACTGAATCGCAAATATTATGCGATTTAAATCATGCATCCCATTTTGCGATTCCTTATTTGTGATTCCCTAAAAATTGCAAATAAGGAATCGCAAAACCGTACTTTGATGCATATGGCCGTTTGTGCGTTTTGGC
>NW_028247242.1:0-15078 GCF_964263255.1 Lissotriton vulgaris
TCCTATGGCGAAATACGACTGTAAAAACTTTTATACTTGAGGAAGGGAAAAGCGCTATTCCTACTTAAGCAATTGAACTATGAAAAAGATAAGAAAGCAAGGCAACTGTTGGCTATGTAATTAAGACAACAAGAGGCTCCCACTGTATCTCAGTGCATTAAAAAGGCACAGGGTTCTGTAGTGAAACAAGTCACAGATAAGAGTAATATGTTCACTGATTTCTGTAAAGCTCCTTAATCATCGTAACATTTGATTTAAAGCTGACGAGTTTCTGTCCAAAATTAAAAATATTGATATTGACTTTACATCAGGCACAATCCAGGGCATAATGAAAGATAAAATAACTAAAGTAATAGATGACCTCTCCTACAATAAAGCCCCAGGGGTTAATGTGTATCCTTGTATTACTACACATTTATCAGTGTTGTGATTGGCTTTGGGGAGCAGCAGGGTGCTTCCTGGCCTGGAAGCGGGGCGAGGAGGTGGTGTCAGTGACGGCAATAGTTAGGTGTTTTAATTATTTGTCATTCCCTCCCGGTGACCCGCCCCCCTACAGCCTTTATATACTAGCCACCATTGCATGGGTGTGAGATTACTACCTGTATTGTTTGCTTTAATAGCGGGTAAATCAACAGTTAAAACAAACCCAGCAGACCATAAAACAAATCTACAAACAGTGGAAAAACAGGCCCACACACTTACTAGTCAGACCACCCCTTTGGGAACGGCCTGATTGCCATATATACCCCAGTCCAAGAGTGATTACCACTTACCAGACACACAGCTGCAGCAGCATTAAGAGACCATCCATTCTGTGAAAAGCCTCTGATGTTGTAATTGTAATGGAAACTGAATTTATATATTGCTTACTACCCCTGACGAGGCATCAGAGCACTTTTTCGGTAAGTAGCACACTACTCCGGAACATAAAAAAGAGGATGAGTGGTGAATTAGGATAGGGAGATATGAAATTAATGTAAGCAGTGGACATGTTAGTCTTTTAGCTGATTGAAAAGGATTGTGGAGGGAAGGAGCTTAAAGCAGTAGGATGTGGTTTAGGATAAGTAAAGTGGAGGCGGAGGGAGAAGAGTCAGAGGGAAGGGATTTGAAAGGCTTGTTTGTGAGATATGAATAGTGAAAGAGGAATGAGATGATGCAAGGAGTGCTAGAGGAGGGAAGAGTCTAGAAAGTTATTTTGGGGATTATAGTAGTTGAAAGGGGTTTAGCATGAGTCAGCCAGTGGAGGTAGAGGATATATTGAGAGAGGTATAGTTTGAGAAATGGGGTAGTGCTTAGGAGAGAGTGGTAGAACGAGGTTTGAGAGGAGTCAGAGAGTGGAGGTAGAGGATATATCGAGAGAGCTGTAGGGTGATATATAAGGTAGTGCATTGGAGAAGCTGAATTAGAAGTGAAGTAGTAAATGTAAAGATACATAAGTACTTGGAAGGTATATATGAAGAAGGAAGAAAATATATATGGATTTAGATTGTATTTGATAAACTCAAACTTTCAAGTGTTGCTGCACTTATAATTTGTTCAGAATGACTGCCATTGGAATGAATGTCACTTTGGGATCGGCAGACCGCTAATTTACAGCACTTCAACAAATGAAACATGGGAATGGCCCACTTGAGGGTAATTCATGTTAACTGTACATAGTGAAAGCACTGGCAGACCCACGGGCAGAAACAGGGGTGAGGTAGGGTGAGAGAAAAGTAGTGAGGTTAAAGCAAAGGGTGATGACAAACTACATTTTTTAGTCACACTTACCATATAATTATTGAAAACGTAATTGCATGTTAAAAGTACACTTTGTATCTGTGAAAGACAAAAGAAAAAAAAAGTTATAATTAGTAAAATATATATTTTAAAATAGAAGAAACAGGTCAAGAAGTAAAAAATGAAAAAAAGTGTACTAAGAAATAAAGCAAGAGTGAAAGATACAGAAACAGAAATAAAGTAATGTAGAAAGACAAAAAAGAGGGAAAAAGAAATAGAAAGAGAACAAATTACTGAAGATAAGTAAGATACTAAAAGAATGTGAGATACCAAAACGAAATCAGGAAAGAGAAGTAAGTAAAAGGAAAATGAGTGAAAGGGAAAGGAGTCTAAATGAGGATCCATTAATAAGAAAGAGGAATGAAAGATGACCGAGAGTGAGAGAAGGGGAGTCACAGAGTGAAGGGATGAAAGGAATGAGGTTAATATAGAACGATAGAGGAAAAAGGAGTAAGGAAGTAAGTACACAGAAAGACAAAGGGAAGGACTGAGTGACTGCAGTACAATGAGTAAAGAAAGGAAAAAGAGTAAAGGAGCAAAAGAAGGAAAGAGAGGGGAAGAGAACTAAAGCAGTGGTACTGAGAAAATGTGAGAAAGCTGAAAAGTGGTGCAAGGAACAGAAGAAATGCAGACAGTTGAAATTGGATTGAGGAGTTGTGAAAGAAGTGGAGTAAAGGAACAGCGATGAAACAAAGAGAAAGAAAGGCAGTGTAAGTGGGTAAAGAGAGCTGAAAAGGGTTGAAAAAGGAAAATGAGTGTGAGACAATGAGAATACAATATAAATTACACAATGCAAACTATAGAATAACTTATACAACATGTTACATATTTTTTTTTGCTGTTCTCAGAATATATTGAATTTCACTTAAAACAGTGAGTTCAAACTCTTTATCATATAACAGCGGGAAAAAAACACAATCTAAAAGATTGTGTTTAAAAAAAAACCAAATAAACTTACAAATCATATATGTACACTAATCTTTGATTCACTTACTTTTCCTTGAGGCCAAATAGTAGATAGTGAAGGTCCTTTTGGTAGGAAAATTCTCTGCTCTTCTCTAAAACTTCCATTTCATCGACTTCCTATGAAAAAAGATCTAAGAACATCTGAAATAATTCTCTTTGTTTTCATTTTCCTCCTTGTGTTAAGTTATGACTTATTACTCATACCTTTTACTTTCCTTATGGCCAAATAGTGTCAGATATATGAGTATATTTTGAATTTTCTCTAATTAAACTCTGAAATTACCGTTTACCCGAAGTTTTCAAACAAAAGCTCATATGACATTTTCACAATGTTTAAAAATTCATATTCTCTTTTTGGATCACTAATGTTCAACATTTCCTATAAAACTGATATCACTTACTATGAAATCCGCTTACAGTACCTATATGAGATAAATAATTTTAAACATTAGACTAACTAACTAACTTACTTTTATTAACTGCTCCCGTCTTCAAAGGCCAATTACCTTTACTAAAACTTTGGTTTTAAAAACACTAGGTAAGAATTTTTAAAGTCATAAGGCAATTATTGTTTATAAGTCAAATGAGAATCATTGCAGTAACTCCAACATTTTTGACATTTTAAGTAGCATGTATAATGTCCTGATGTTGTCGAAGGACCGTCATGATAAATAATAGCTACAGTTGTAAAGGTTCTTCTTGAAATTGATAACTGAGAAGCCACAACATTTTTGATACAAGTTGTCAATTTAGTTCCATCAGGTCTACATCGTTGGAAAACTAAAATCACATACTGACCATAAGTTTGTATAAATAATGTGGACAGCATTGGACACTTACATTGGGTACACACCATATTATGATCTGCTGCTTTAACTAGATTATTAAATGACACTGATTTACAGTCTGGTAAAGTCAAATATATAAATCTTTCAGTGTCTATTCTAGTAGTACTTGATAAACTACAATTGTTGCAGTCATGCTGCCATTGATAAGAAAGGCTAAAAAGATTTTCTACATCTACACCTTCATCTTCCAAAACACCAAACATATACATTAAAAATTCCTGGCAATCCTGCTAAATGTTCTGTAAAAATGTATCTTGACCAGAATACATGTCTAAAATATTTCGAATTTCTGTTACACTTTCTATTTTTGTTCTATCACTGCTACATTTCTCAAACACAGAATTCAATAAACCACACAATCTTTGATCCCGATTTTCAACAATCTGTTCTTGTAAAGTTTGAAGAAAAAAACAACATTAACCACTACATTAGCATAGCAGTTGAAACCAGAACTGTTTTCAAACTGAAATCCAACAACATTTTCATCAGAATCCTTTTTCTTTCTGTTTTGAATTACAGTTTCATCTACTATTTGTCTTTTTGCTACTACCTCACTGCAATTATTCTCATTTCTTCTTTTTCGGCCTACCACACGTTTTTGAAACAGAGGATATTGAGGCAAATGTGGAGCATACTCTCTTCTTAACCTATTGTATTCTTTAACACAATCTAGATCTGCACAAATCTTTGTCTCATCACACTCAATCAAGTACAATCCTGATAAAGTTCTGACTTGTGATAATGCCACATGTGCCATACCCTCTTTAAACACAGATCTTCCAATGTTCACCAAAGCAATATCTACACTTAAACCTTGAGATTTATGAATTGTCACCGCATATGCCAAACAAACAGGAAACTGTTTTCGGCGAACATATAAGTCTTTTACAAGCAAAAATCTAGCAGAACAATGACTGATTTGTTGTACTTGCTCAATGCCATCAAATTTTATTTTTAAAAATTCAATTCCATCTCTATTTCTATAATGCACAAAATCAACAACATAACCCATTGCTCCATTTACCAGACCTCTTTCAACATTTAAATTCCTTCTCAAAATGATACGACAATTTAAACATACATTCAGAGTCTTTTCAAAACCAGCTGTTTTAGAAATACTTTTCTCTAATGAATCCAATTTTGTTTTCAAATTTTCTGACAAAACAATTGTTGCACCCATATGCTCTATTTTATCTATTGCTTCCAGTTTCACAATCTCTTCATTTTCTAACTTTAACATTTTGTTGTTGAAGATGGAACATTCTTGCAGAGTTGGCATCAAACATATCCCAGATTTCTTGTCAGTCATTTTTTTAAAAATATTCTCTGGAAGAATGTTTTCATTTGGATTCAAATTTGAAATTAATCGAGCATGTAAAGCTTCTTTCCCAAGCTCACTTACTTTTCCGATTCTTACATCGTGTAGAATATTTTTATAATCTTCATCCTTTGCCTGTCGCATATTTTGAAGCAGTCAAGCATATTTAAAATGTAACCATATATTAACGTTTCCAATGCTTCCAAGGGACTTCCTGGTATCTTCATGAGTAAGCATTTTAAACACTGGTTGTCCTTTTACTGGAGTCAACTGCAGTAGATCTCCAAAAACAATAATGTCTTTTCCTCCAAATAACCCATCATACTCTGTTCTAAGAATTTCTTGCATTCTCAAATGCACAAAAGCAAGCATTAGATTTGAGACCATGCTTACTTCATCAATTATAAGAAGTTGTATTTTCTTCAAGACTCTGGAAACTTCAGAACACGTATCTCCAGATAACTTCTTGTAATGCAATTTATTATCATGCTCAACTGGCAGCATCAGTAAACGATGTAGAGTAATCCCTTTAATGTTATGTGCTGCCAGTCCAGTTGGAGCGGTTACAACACAAGACAGCGGTGATTCAGTCATTTTCTGCAAATAAGTTGCAATGGCTTCAATCAGAAAACTTTTTCCTGTTTCTGCTTCTCCACAGTCAAACAGGCTTAAATGATGTTCATGAGCACACTTTTTTCTCATGTCTGAATCCATGTTCAATCTGTTCTGTAACTTTGTCGTATATCTTTTTCTGCTTTACCAAATCTTCTAAGTTAACTCCATCCTCTTGAGCTTGTTCCATAGCTCTTTCCACCTCATCCATGGCAGTTGCAGCTTCATTTTGGATAATTGGTCCTCCTAGTGGATCCTGACTCAATGAAGTAGAACTCTGACTGTCTTGAGAACTGTCTCTAGCAATCTCTTCAGCAATTGTGGTTTCTTGCTCTATTTCTTCGTTCAACATTTGCAGATAATTTGGAAAAACAGGACATTCTATGGTATCCTTAGTTGCATTAAAAGAGTCTTCATAACAGAGAAAATCTCCAAGTAGTTCCTCTTCTGTACGCCATGGCTTAAAGAGTTGCAAAAGAGCTAAATAGTAAAATTCTCTTTTGTCTGGAGCTTCGCAACTCAATTTTCGATGATTAATCAAATGGCCTTTTCTCTGCTTCACTAGACATCCTTCATACCCAATGACAGCATATTTTCCATTATTGATATCTTCTGTGATGTTCCTCTTATAACTGTAGTTTTGCAGAACTTCATACAAACAAGTGTTCTCAAGGTGAGTACTTCTATTTGGATAGTATGTATCCAACATATTTGTCTTCAAAATATCTGTACTGTTTGGTTCTTTCTCCGCCAAATATTCAATTTCTTGTACAGATTTCAAAACTCGGTTTCGTGTTGCAGCAAGACCTAGACTCACCCAAATGATTGTTCTTGATTTGGCATTGAGACTTGCTGATGATAACCGATCAGAACATTCATATGCTCCAATTTCTCGATGCAACAACATCTTCAGACTGAAACTGTATAATTTCTTGCTTAGACTCTTTTCATGTGAAATGTCCTCCCACATTTCCTTCAGTTCTGTCTTTTCTTTTTTTGTGATGTAAGATGTCTCATATCGAGCCACAGCAATAGAGTTGTCAGCAACGAACTGAATATCCATGTTAGCATTCCACATGGACAAAATCACTGGGTAGTAGTCGTTGATGTACTTGGATTCTTTGTTTCTTTTTAAATTATATGTATTTTTGGGTGATTTCCTCGTCACAGTATGTCGTAGAGATGACATCAAATTATTTACTCTTCCCTTAGAAATCACTGGTCGTGGAAACGCAAAACGACATTTCTTGTAGTACTTTTCCTTGTTTTTGATTTTGACGAGGACAGTACTTTCCACAACGATGAGATTAAAAACGTAAAACTTGTTGCCTTAAACTGTTTTCTTCAGTAGTTTTCGGAACAGCACATGTTGAATACTCTTCAATGAAACTCATCACTGTTTCATCCGAATCTGATCCAAATTTGGGTGCATCTTTAATCCATAACAACATATGTATATGAGGAGCACCTCTCGCTTGATATTCCTTCCTCCAAAAGAAATCCAAAACCTCTCCAAGGGGAGGAAATATTTTGTTAGTAATAAAAGACATCATAGCTTCAAATCTATGATTAAAATATCTGCAAACATTCACTGGATCCAACGAACACAGTTCTCCAGGTGTTTTCAATTCTATATTTTGTATGTTTCCATTTGCCTCTCGTAGAAATTGAAGTAAGTCGTCCAATGCATACTCAGCACAGCTAAGAGTGAGGAACCATGTAGGAGTTCCTAAGTTTCTTAGCATACATTTCAATTCCCCATGACGACGGAACCAATACTCGTTTGTTCCACGCTGACATGCCATGAGATTGATTAGCTGAGATTCCAAAATACTGTCTTGCAGATTGACTTTCTCCATAAAGTCCCTTGCTGAAACATTTTGCAGATGAGCTCCACTTTTCAATATATGATTAACTGCATAAGTAAGCCCAGACAAATCACTTTCATACAGTAGATGAAACAAATACGGAATGCATTGACAAAACCTTGGATCTTCAGCATATAATCTTAAAGTCCAGTATTCAGCTGCAGGAATTTGAACTGGTTGATCGTCGTATCATCCACCTCGACCTGTTGGAAATAACTGTGGAAAACAATGAGCTTCCAAACTTTCTTCCCATACACTAATAGGACTTCCTTTTGCTGCTTTCATTTGAAACAAGTCAATTGCATTCCCCATTACTTCTTTGGAAGGCAAAGGATGAACAGTATAATGTTCATATATTTCTTCACTTCTAGACACATCAACTTTTTCAATTTGGTCAACTGAACAATCACTGTCTTCTTCTGTAGCTGTTTCCTCTGCTCCAACACTTACATCTTTATAGTACTCATTGTTTTTGACCAAATACAACGTTGCCTTTTTGACTTTCCTAGCATCCACTAAATCTTGCCAGATTTTCTTACTCTTTGTCGGAACCTCATTAACTAGAATAACCAGAGGATCCTCTTCTACTCTTTCTACACCAATTGTATCAATATTTTTCTTGACATCTAGAGGCAAATAAACAACTTTTCCCTTTAATCCTCTTTGTAAATCTGTAGGAGGTAATTTCCCTATCTTAGGCTCCATGCAAACAATAGCTTGAAAAGGATGGACACATTGAATCAAAATTGATTCATAAGTATTTAAATCCATCAATTCAGAAGGAATATCTATCAACTGAAGATTATTATGAGCAGCTCTAGCAGGCATTCTATTTTCATTTAATTTTTTCAAACAATAATTACAAATACGTTGATCAAAACTCAAATCAAAAGAATTCTCCACCAACAAATAACTTACAAAATCCTTCCATTCAGTATTATTTTCCAAATCACATTTTGCATATAAATCAACTAACCTAGTCTGAATCTTATAATGAGTCTGTCGACAACACACACAAGTTAAATTAGGCCTTTCACTTAATTTCACCTTAAACTTGGTAATTTCCTCGTCAAATTTTTCTGTACTTGAAATCTGTACATTGTCTTCCACATTACCATCCATTACTATATCCATTTCTACACTGTCCTCTATGTTCCCAAAATAACAAAACTAAATTTCTTCACAAATAGTCTTTACATCTACTTCAGATCCATGCAAAAGAGCACTGTTTAACTGTTTAAGCTTAAGTGCTGGACTTTTTGCATAAAACAACCTTCTCACTAATTTCCTCACCTTATTATGATGCACTGCTAACATCCTAAAATGATGAAAAACACTCTGACATACTTTTTTAGAAAGACAAGCCAGTGAATGCCCATTCAAACCTGTGTTTTCTCTCACTCTGCAAGGATCTAACTCTTGCAAGATCTTCATTTTTTGTTTTAGAGTTTTCTTACTATATGTACGTAAGAAATTTCGAAGCAAATCGATTGAATCCTGTTGCACACTATAAATACTACTGCACTTCCATGTGTACACTGGACCCTAAGTATGTCTCCCTAAAACTTCATCACTTAACACCTCTTCTGCTTCTCTAGACATAAGTTTCTCTTTTTCCATCACACAACCATCTTTCACCTCATATGCTCGACCACTGGTGTCAACTGCATGCACCAAATCATTTTCCTGAAAGTAACTCTCCTCATTAAAAAATGGCTCAGAATTCGAACTATGCATCCATTCTCCAGAAAATACTTCACAAAAATTAGTCCGATTAATAATTCTTTTCCATCTACTGTTCGAATTGAAAACATCAATTGCCGTATTAAGTATCCTAATTCTATTGATTGCTAAAATAAATAATTTTTTCTTAACTTCAAAAGCCTGATCAACAATCTTCTCTACACTTTTCTATTTCTTGTAAAAAGCAGCTCTCTGTTTACCTTTCTTTTCATTTTTTAGCAAATTTAAAACTACCCTATTGCGAAACATTCGTCTACGAATGTCCCTAAATTGATTTAACCTTCTATTGCTATCCATACTCTACTCTCCTGTTCCAATAGAGACATTTTTTGAGGGCCTCTCCTTCCTTTTTAGATTTGCTCTCTGCTTCTGGATCTTCACATTACCGTTAACTTTCTTTTTGATCTACATAAGTTACGAAGAAAAGACTTAATTGTCTTACCAGGAGCTTTTCTGGTGTTTTTTGAAGTACTTGTTGTAGAGGATTCCTTTAATTCCTTTGATGATTTTGTTCTTTTACGTATGGTATTTTTTCTACTCCTTTGCCTTGACGGCATTTTTGCTTGCTTTTAAAATGTTGATTTCAATCTGTGGTTCTGAAAAAAATAACACATTAAAGACCACTATTAGCAAACAACAAAGTAATGACAAAAAGCAAACGATATAAACACTAATTTGCAACCTATTAAAGTTTATACCACAGCAACTCAGGGCCTTATTTATGAAGGCCTTGCGCCACCAGTGTGCCCCATGTTAAAAGAGACGCACCGGTGCCACAAGGCAATCATAAATAAGGGCCAAATGTAAATACCATATATTTGCCCCCAAAATCGTTTTTGGAATAACATTTAAGAAACACTGCGCAGAACCTATGTACAACCACTCAATATCACTTTTGAAACCTCACTGTTTCCCAAAATACAAATCCTCTATCTTGCAAATGTTCATAGCAAGCATTATCAAAAAGCAAAAAATAAACCAACAGCAAACAAACTCAGGGCCTTATTTATGAAGGCCTTGCGCCACCAGAGTGTCACTTTTTTCCCATGTTTAAAGTGATGCACCGGCAGCACAAGGCAATCATAAATAAGGGCCAAATAAAAATACCATAGATTTCCCCCAAAATCGTTTTTTGAATAACATTTTAGAAACACAGCGAAGATCCTATGTACAAGCACTCAATTTCACTACTGAACCCTCACTATTTCACAAAATACGAATCCTTCATCTTGCAAATGTTGATATCAAGCATTATCAAAAAGCAAGACACAAACCAACAACAAAAAAACTCAGGGCCTTATTTATGAAGGCCTTGCGCCACCAGTGCATTACTTTCTTCCCATGTTAAAAGTGACATACTGGTGCCACAAGACAATCATAAATAAGTCCAAATGTAAATACCATTGATTTCCCCCAAAATCGTTTTTTGAATAACATTTAAGAAACACAGCGCAGAACCTATGTACAAGCACTCAATTTCACTTTTGAAACCTCACTGTTTCCCAAAGTACAAATCCTCTATCTTGCAAATGTTCATAGCAAGCATTATCAAAAAGCAAGACACAAACCAACAGCAAAGAAACTCAGGGCCTTATTTATGAAGGCCTTGCGCCACCAGAGCGTCACTTTTTCCCCATGTTTAAAGTGATGCACCGGCAGCACAAAGCAATCATAAATAAAGCCCACATGTAAATACCATTGATTTGCCCCCAAAATCGTTTTTTGAATAACATTGTAGAAACACAACACAGGACCTATGTACAAGCATTCAATTTCACTACTGAAACCTCACTGTTTCACAAAATACAAATCCCCTATCTTGCAAATGTTCATAGCAAGCATTTCCCAAAAACATGCCACAAACCAATAAAAAATAATCTCAATCTGCTTCCAAATCTGAGGTAATGCAAGTGGCATCATTCTAAAAGGTTCAAATATATTTATTTATTGAGGCAAACACTATTAATTACTTCTCAAAAATATAAAAGCCATACTTTACCCCAAAATCGTTTTTTAAATATCTTTTTACTAACACAGCACAAGTCCTATGTACAAGCAATCAATTTCACTACTGAAACTTCACTATCTGCTTCCAAATATTCTCCATAGAGCAAACAAGTCTCTATCTAAATTAAATGAATCATTACTTACCTTTACAAATGCTTTGGGAGATTGAGAACAGTGTCAGACACACACACCAATTTTTCTTTAGCAGAGCAAAAGGTGTGCACTCAGTACACTGAAACCAAGACTGGCAGAGAAAATCTCTAATTCTACACACATATCCCTTATTTCAACCAATCAAAAGTCTTCCCTCACTATTTTCAAACCAACACCCTTCCCCCTCTCGGACCTTTCTATCTGTTACCATAGCAACTCCCTCCTACCTGAACTCTCAGGTTCAAAAGTTTATTCTACAATGTTGCAAATTAAGTCAGCAAGGATGTTTGACCTCTCAATACATCAGCTTATCCAGGGCATTATTGCTTTTAGTGACTTTTTTTAACAATTCAAATTGCTTCTTACACACAACACAACCATGCACCCTAACTTTCAGTTTTCAACTATCTGAATCCACCAATCATTGCTTGTGATTCAACAGCAGGGAAACTTCTCAATTTTTTTTTGTAAACTCCTACTGTTCCAACTGCCATTTCATTCCCACACTTCATCTGACTGCACCAGAACCTTCTCTCATCATGTATTCTGTATGGATTATTGGACATAGCTACATCCACTGGGCTCAAAGGTATGCAGCAAGCAGAAATTATCACAACCTTGATTTATCAAATGTGGAAATCAAGTGGATTGGCCAGAGAGGATTGAGATGTCACCAATTGATACCATTGGTGAAAACCTTTTTGCATCTGCCAAACCCTGACCTCTTAATAGTGCACTGTGGTGGAAATTATTTGGGCACTATGACTGGGGTAGGTCTGAAAATGCTTTTAAAGGACACCTTTGATCAATTGATGACACTTTTTCCACAAACTGCCTTGGTATATTCCAATATATGCCAAAGACAGAAATGGAACTGGTTCAACCAATTTTGTCCACAATTTGAGAAAGCACGGAAACATGTGAATAAATCTGTTTCTGCTTACATGAGAGACTATGGAATGGGTTCAATATACAACAACAACTTGCGTTACAACATGCAAGACATCTACAGAGGAGATGGTGTGCACTTCTCAGATGAGGGGAATAGAATATTCCTCCTGAATTTAAGACTGTGCACACTTGTAGGTACTTAAATCAGCCACAGAACCCAAAAGCTCTTTTCAGAGCTACCCTACCTCTGATCACTCATAATGATTTTTTTTTTCACATTTTTTTCACTATTTTTCACCAAAGTACGCTCCCCGGTACGCTCCCCGGTGCGCGTACCGGGCGCTTCCCCCGCGAAAAATTAAAAAATGTTTTTTTGGGGGGAAATAAATGGGCCTTCTAAACCCCCCTCAGAAAACCTAGAGGGTCAGGAAGTGTCTACCGTGCCCCCTTCTACCCATTCCCAACGTTGTTTGTCCTCCATCTTGTGTCTCAATTCTACTGAAACACAAAATGGAGGACTCCCGTAACTCTGCCGGTGCGTGTACCGGGGCGCGCACCGGTAAGCGCTCCCAAAAAAAAGGTGGGAAAGTAATTTACAGAAAAACCACTGGAGACACATACACCAAATATAGAATACGCCCTACTACATAGCAGTCCCTACCATTTACCCAAATTTTGTGGTATTCCATTGAGCCATTTGGGCTGTAGCCCTGTCTAAATATCCTGAGGTAAATTACATGACAAAAACACATATGAAACTGTTTGAATTTTCAACCAATTAAAATGTTACTTACATTTTGTACTTTTATGTGGTGACATTTGATTGGTTAAGTACATGAATATATATGAAAAATGAGAGGGAAACACAGCCATTTTGACTAACACTACCTAAGGTACATTTGGAAATTTTTTGGACTGAAAACTTCAACTAATTTGAAAAAGGTAAGTTGTTAATTTGAAAGGAGAACTATGTTATGCACTTTAAGTTAATTTGGGAAAACGTTTTCAGATAGTTATATACTGTCCCCCTGTAAGAGTTAGACATTGAGATAGGCTTGACTATTATAATTATGGATTGAGTTAGGCTTCTTTGGTATAATTATGAATTTACTTAGGCTTCATCACAGGCTGTTTTTAATAGTTCTACTTCCTGCCTGAAACCATACACTGCCCAAAGATAACTTCACTGTTAAAAACTCATAAGTACCTATCTGAACTTAAACCCAACAGTGCCCTATCTCTACTGATATATTTATTTTTTATGCAATTTACAGCAAGAAAATGGAAGGACAACAAAATGAAATTAATATTTCATTTGAAATTAATATGGAAAACAATCCTAAGGAAGACAAAGATGAAATAGACTTTTTGGATCACTCTCTGGACCAAGACTTAATTAATTGTGTAGAAGAAATTGAATCATGGAATGAAAAGGAGGACATACCTTATGAATTAATGTTGCAAATTCTTTTAGATTTTGAAAAATCACAACAATACATTTTTATTTAAAAATGAAAAATTGTTTGAGACATTATTCTTTTTTATATGTAAATTATGAAATAGTACCAAAATAGATATAATATGAAGTGAGACTTAAAATATACTGTGCAACTTTTTTGTGTTACATAGTGAGTTTGCTCATAGTTACTTCCTTTCTCCCACTATATTATCTCCAATGTGTATTTAACATCTCTTTATCATCTCCTGCCTCCATATTGTTTCTGTTTTCCTGACAGACTATGGTATGAATTCCATATACCACAATAACTTCTGCAACAACATGCAAGATATCTACAAAGGAGACAGTGTATATTACATTTTAGACTCTGCATTGGTGCCTACATGTTGGTACTTAAATAAAAAAACAAACAAAAAAAAAACAACAAAAAGAGCAAATAATAAACATAAAAATTTTGAAAAGTCTGTCATTCTTTTTTCCCCATAGTATGCTCCCCGGTCCGCTTCCCGGTGTGCGTACCGGGCGCTCCCCCCGCAAAAATCGAAAAAAAATGTTCTTTTTTTTTGCCCCGCGGGCCCCTTTTAAAGCCCCCGCATCAAACCTAGGGGGTCTGGGAGGGTCTACTCTGCCCCATTAAGGTCATTTACCTCTTTGTTTTAGCCACCTCTTGTGTCTCGATCCTACCGAGACACAAGATGGTGGCCGCTCCGGACTGTTTAGAATGTTTACAGACACCCGACAGCCAATCAGCTTTCCGTGCGCGTACCGGGGCGCTGCCATAGATATATATATTTTTTTAACCTAAATTACTCTAAATCCACTGAAGCTCATATCTTAAGACATAGCAAAGGCACATCAGGCTACCAGTCCCTACAATTTTGCCAAGTTTGGTGGAAATCCATTCAGCCGTTCGGGCTAAAAGTGAGGTCGACCGCCCTATGGAAATTAACATGGGGAAAACCCATTTTGGGACCCCCTTTTATCTCAGCCCATGCTTGACAAATCCGCCCAATCTTTCAGGGAAGGACCGGGGTGCCGCAAGGCCATTTTGAGGAAATTTTCGGGCAGATTCGTCAACCGGCGCCAAAGTTTTTCCAAATAGAATTTTGAGAATTAACATTGAAAAAAATTCTAACTATAACTACCTACTGGCGACCGCCAGTAGGTAATATAAATATATATATAAATATATATATATATTACCTACTGGCCGTCGCCAGTTGGTAGTTATTGTTAGGATTGTTTTCCATAGGGAATCCGCAACATTCTATTGGTAATAACGTTGGCGACGGTTGAGGAATCTGCCTGAAAATTTCCTGAAATTTGCCTTGCTGCGCTCCGCTTCTTCCCTAAAAGATTGAGGAGGATTCGTCAAGCGAGGGCCGAGATAAAAGGGGGGTCCCAAAACGTGTTTTCCCCATGTTAATTTCCATA
>NW_028247243.1:0-131769 GCF_964263255.1 Lissotriton vulgaris
TGGTGTTGCTGTCGGTGTTCCCACACAACACCCAAATCATGTGAAGCATCCCCAGATTTATAAGGAATTGTGAACCTGGGATTGCTTCAGATTCTAACGCCACCCAAGGGGTGTCGTTAGGGAGGCATAACAAGGAGAAATATCCATATTTCTCCACATGTTTCCTCTTTCTATGTGTGCTGCATTCTGCAGCACACATAAAACAGGAAGACACATTTTGTGATTGTTTTTGTGCAGGAAGGTGACCCTTCCGGTACAAAAACAATCACCCCTATGAAGCAGTGACCCTTGCACCATGGCAGCCCATTGTGCGCCAGCACAGGGGAAAAAGAAAAGGGCGGGAGCACTGTATCCACAAGATACTGTGCATTCCTGCCCTTTTGTTTTGATGCAGGGTATCGCAGCCAGATTCCTTTCAGCGCCGCCCTGCACCAAAACCTCGTAAACGAGGCCCTCAGTTCTGTCCACATTCTTATCTTCACTTGATTAATTATGAGCCTCTGCCTAAGTGCATAGGATTCCTTTCATAGTATGCAATAGCCAAAGCAGTAATAGAGTAAACTTCTCCCCAAATCCCAGGTACAGTACCAACAGGAGCAGGTCAAGTTTCTCAAATTTGCAAGAAGCTGGCCATTGGTAGTAGCAGTGCAACCTTCATTCACATATGCACCCCAACCCAACTTCTATCCATTTCTAATCACAATCACTTCCTCAAGGAATTAAAAATGTGGTTATTTGACCATCAATAACGCCACTATTTCAGACCTCTAGCCCATACGGAGTCTCCGCCAGCCATGAGACCTTTTTGGTGATTTGTGTGCTCAATAGATTTCTCTGACTTTGACACAGTGGGTACTACATAGGTAGAAGCATTGCAAAGGCATGTGGAATGTTTTTAGGAGTATTATATGCAGGCAGCACCGGTGTAAGTTTTCTTCACTCAAAAGAGAAAAAGCACACAGAGCTGCAGTGCAAGCTTCCCTGAAGCAAACAGGCATAGAAGAGCCAACTTCTATGCATGCTTCCTTCACACGAATAAATAGAACACCACAAGCAACAGCTCAGCAAACATTCCTTGCAAAAGAAGGTCTAGAATAAACGTCAGCGTTCAAATCGCTTTCACATCAGTGGGTTACAGTGAGCAGCAGTGCAAGCTTCTCTAGAAAAACAGGTCCAACATTGGCAGAAGATCCTCAATTTTCTCTGGCACTAAACATGAAAAACATAAGCAACAGGTGTAGAGGTCTCCCTCATTAAACAGATACAGCACTAGAAAGAGGAGTACTGCAAACATCTCTCACACGAGCAATACACCATGGGAAACAAGTAGCAATGGCAGCCACCTACACCAGAGAGGTACAGTAGAAGTAGTAGCAGCAGCTGTGCAAGCACCTCCCACTCAAACAGGTACAATACCACAGCAGCAGAGCAAGCCTATGTGACAAGACAGATGAGGAAGTATGAAGAGATAGGTGGGCACAGGTGCCAACTGGCAACATGTCACGTGACACCGTCAGTCATCCCTGGCGTTTTATCCAAAAGAACCATGAAACAGGGATTTCTGATGCCATGTTTCAAAGCTATACATAAAACTACAAGTTCCTGAATGTCCAGTGTTCTTGGTTTAAAAGCTACAACCAGCTGGGGCTTCCTCTTTTGATGCCTTGAGTGGCTGGGTGTGGTTGAAAACATACACAACTAAGTCAAATTTGCCAGATTCGAATCATTAAATGTCATGAAATATACAACCTCAGTGTGACATCAGTTGCATTTGGGTTCTACATGTAAGAAGCCTTTTTCTAATCTTGTGGATTTGAGAGTAATAATATATAGGGTTCAGAGATACCTGCAAGATATATGATTTTTAAAGATTGTTTCTTTTTCCTTTACTGATGGTTTTGATTCACATTATGGCACATGCCTGTGTTCACTTTCACTATATATTTATTGAATCAATACATTATTGTTCACCCATTCAGGACATTTAAATGAACCATAAAAAACATAAGGCCTCGTGTACAATATTGTGATGCACAGCAGCACTGCAATACTTCCTGCTGTGTTGCTGTGCATCAAATGAAAAGCGCAAGAATGCACAATATCTACAAGATAAGGCACATTCCTGTACTTTTCCCTATGCGCTAGCTAGCGCAAAAAGGGTTGCCAATACAGGTATCCTTGCACCATGATGCAAGGGTGTCTGCACTGTAGGGCTGCACAAAAAAAATCTCAGGAGGTGTTTTTTTCATTCTGCAGCACACATAGAAAAAGGAAATATGAGGAGAAATGAAGGTATTTCTCCTCACTGCGGCTCCCTAATGTCTCCCCTGGGAAGGTATAGGAATCTAATGTATTTTCAGGTTTACAAAACCTCGTAAATCTGGGAATGTGTCATGTTCCATGGATGTTGCGTGGAACACCCACAGCAAACCCCGTTGAACTCCCCTTTCACACAGAGACATGCGTGAAAGGGGGCCATATTTACAAGGTCATGAAAACCCACGAAGGGTGCCATTATGTGGCCTTGTACTTATGGGCAGGCACACTGCTCTGCCAGTGCATCAAAAGAAGTGATGCACCAGCAGTGCAACACTTATTGTGAAGAATTGAGAGTGATCTTGGTAAAGAGGTAAGTCAGGGGACCCTTCACCATGGAAAATAAGATGTGGATCGGCCATTGGCGCTGTGCCTCAATTCCTGAGTTTGAGATCACACAAACACAGAGGGCTGGGTTTTGCATTAGTGGCGCCGTGTCCCACTGCCCAGGACCTCCTTCTCCATGGATTTCCTCCCTCCCTCTCTATATCAGTGCACCTCATCTCTCCATAACCCCAATGTATTCTGTTGAGGCACACTTTATGTCACACACACATAGTTAAAGACACACAATTGATGGACAGAAGGCAGAACAAAGCAAAAAAATCACACCCAGTCAAGAGATCTGGGTAAAATACATCATTATTTGACTCAGGATGCCATCCCAGTTTAGACCTGGCCATATGGAAAATAAGTCTTGACCCTGTGCCTCATGGGAACAGTCCAGCCTGAAGTGCCAAGTCAGGTCCTCTCTGGACCAGAAAGAAGCATCCTTGGAACGGTTTCGGGGTTTCATCTCTCATCAGCCAGGATAGCTGGATTCCAGTGGCACAATGAACCCAAGACCAATATCTGGGCAAACCCAGCGCGATAAGGGTGAGGAAGCAAAATCAATCAATCAATCAAGAAATTTGTATAGCGCGCTACTCACCCGGAGGGTCTCAAGGCGCTGGGGGGGGGAGGGGGGTCCGCTATTGCTCAAACAGCCCGGTCTTCAGTTGCTTCCTGGAGGAGAGGTGGTCTTGGGTGAGGCGGAGGTGGATGGGGAGGGAATTCCAGGTCTTGGCTTCCAGGTAGGAGAAGGATCTTCCTCCCATGGTGGTTCTTTGGATGCGTGGGGCGACGGCAAGGGCTTGGTTGGTCGATCACAGTTGGCGGGTGGGAGTGTAGAAGGTCATGCGGTTGTTGAGGTACCTGGGGCCCAGGTCGTGATGGGCTTTGTGTGCGTGGGTGAGGAGGCAGAAGGTGATTCTTTTACTGACGGGGAGCCAATGCAGGTCTCTCAGGTGTCTGGAGATGTGGCTGTGGCGGGGGATGTCCAGGATGAGTCGTGCGGAGGCGTTCTGGATGCGTTGGAGTCTTTTCTGCAGTTTGGCTGTGGTTCTGGTGTAGAGGGTGTTTCCGTAGTCTAGTCGGCTGGTGACAAGAGCCTGGGTGACCGTCTCCTGGTTTCGGTGGGGATCCATCTGAAGATCTTTTGGAGCATGCGTAGGATGGTGGAGCATGAAGATGAGACGGCGTTGACCTGTCTGGTCATCGACAGGGAGGAGTCCAGGATGAAGCCCAGGTTGCGTGCGTGGTCCGTTGGTTTGGGTGTGCAGCCTAGGACACATAATGATGGACGTAATGAAGAACAAATAAAAACATTCACCCCTAGTCAAGAGATCTGGCTTAAATCCATCATTCTTTTGCTCACCATGCCACCCCAGTATAGACCTAGCCATATGCAAATCAGTCTTGACCCTGTGCCTCATAAGAACAGTCCAGCCTGAACTGCCAAGCCAGGTCCTCCTTGGACCGGAAACAAGCGTCCTAGGACCCGTTTCAGGGTTTCACCCCATATCAGCCCGGAAAGCTTGATTCCAGTGGAACACTGAGTCCGGGACCCATGTCTGGGCATACCCGGTGAACTTAGGGTGAGAAAGCAAAAGACACACAATTGATTGACGATATGCAGAAAAAATCAAAATATTCACCCCCAGTTACACACAAATAGTTGACGGAGACAATGACTCCTTCAAATGTGTAAATCAATCTAAGGAACTTTTTTATAAGACAATGTGAGCTGTGAGGTGTAGAATTAGATCAGCCATACTGATAGACAATATAAGTCAGGACTGCTTTGGGACACACAAACTCAGAATGTAAAATGTAACAGTGGCTGGGGTTTTCGCTATCACTACAAAGTTTTCACTACAAAAGAAACCCATTTTAGAAACCTTAGAATAAATCACGTTTGAGAAAAAATAAGGTTCCAAGCGTATGCTTTGCAGTTTTCATTCAGCTCTTTGATGATTGTTCATAGCTCACTGTGCTGTATGTAGCTTAAGAACTACAAGTACGAAAAAATACTCTGTAACAAAAGCAGTAGCCGACTGAGCTATCACCATAACATTCTAATCTAATATCTGCTTGTTACACATTTGCAAAAAACAATTTGGTGGACAGAATGTAGATCAATGTCTTACATTCACCCCAGTACAAGGATCTGGGCCTAAATCCATTATTTTTTTGCACTCCACACTACCCTGGGTCAGATAATGGCTTTATGCAAATCAGCTCTGACCCTGTGCCCCATGGGAACAGTCCAGTCCGAACTACAACAGCCATATCTTTCCCAGACCGGAATCAAGCATCCGAGGACCGGACCGGTTTCGAGGTAACACCTCTCATCAGCCCGGCTAGCTTGACTCCAGTGGTGTGGAGGCTCTGGGACCCACGTCTGAGCTACCCCAGTACACTGAGGGAGAAAATTACAAAAAACAATTTGATGGACAGAATGTAGATCAATGTCTTACATTCACCCAAAAACAAGGATCTGGGCCTAAATCCATCGTTTTTGCACTCCACACCACCCTGGGTCAGATAATGGCTTTATGCAAATCAGCTCTGACCCTGTGCCCCATGGGAACAGTCCAGTCCGAACTACAACAGCCATATCTTTCCCAGACCGGAATCAAGCATCCGAGGACCGGACCGGTTTCGAGGTAACACCTCTCATCAGCCCGGCTAGCTTGACTCCAGTGGTGTGGAGGCTCTGGGACCCACGTCTGAGCTAACCCAGTACACTCAGGGAGAAAATTACAAAAAACAATTTGATGGACAGAATGTAGATCAAAGTCTTACATTCACCCCAGTACAAGGATCTGGTCCTAAATCCATCGTTTTTTGCACTCCACACCACCCTGGGTCAGATAATGGCTTCATGCAAATCAGCTCTGACCCTGTGCCCCATGGGAACAGTCCAGTCCGAACTACAACAGCCATATCTTTCCCAGACCGGAATCAAGCATCCGAGGACCAGACCGGTTTCGAGGTAACACATCTCATCAGCCCGGCTAGCTTGACTCCAGTGGTGTGGAGGCTCTGGGACCCACGTCTGAGCTACCCCAGTACACTCAGGGAGAAAATTACAAAAAACAATTTGATGGACAGAATGTAGATCAATGTCTTACATTCACCCCAGTACAAGGATCTGGGCCTAAATCCATCGTTTTTTGCACTCCACACCACCCTGGGTCAGATAATGGCTTTATGCAAATCAGCTCTGACCCTGTGCCCCATGGGAACAGTCCAGTCCGAACTACAACAGCCATATCTTTCCCAGACCGGAATCAAGCATCCCCGGACCGGACCGGTTTCGAGGTAACACCTCTCATCAGCCCGGCTAGCTTGACTCCAGTGGTGTGGAGGCTCTGGGAGTGCAAAAAACGATGGATTTAGGCCCAGATCCTAGCTAGAGCAACAAAACCTTAAGTCATGGGAGGTCCTGAAAAGGACAACACCAAGCAAGCACCTGATTATTCCAAGAAGATAAGGGACAATAAAAAACAAAAGAATAGAGAGAATAGATCACAATCCAGGGGTGGTACCCTCTACAGGAGCCCGCGAAAGGAGGTACAATCTTAGGAATTGTGATAACATTAAAAAACCTGACAGGTATCAGGATACTGATACACATTCCTCTCATTACTTTCACTGTTCATCAAATAACTCTGAGAGGGAAGGACAGTCAAAACACAGACAAGAAGAACGGGCAAAGTCCAGAGACACACAGCTTACTTCGGACAATAATGTAAAAAAAAGAAGAAAAGCCAAAATGAAAACCTCAATTTAAAAAGAAGAAGAAGGTAGCAGGTCTTTAAGGAAGACCTACCCAGAATTCGAAGGACTCAACTTCTGAACGTGATATGGGCTCTGACAATGCTAGACAGCGCAGCAAAATTGACAATAGCTTGCCAGACCATGATGGAATATCTGGTGAGTGGTTGAATGAACACATCATGGTAGAAAAACCTCATACTAAGGTAGGTGCCCCACATCGGTTACACTCCAAATGGAGGGGGAAAAACCCAGAAAAATTAAAGGTCCCTTTAGGGAGAACCTGACTTTTGCCTATGACATCCTTTTGGCTGAAAAAGATTAGCTGCCTGAGTGCCGAAAGGGGGAAACAGTAATTGTACCTGCTTTTTCCAAACTTGTCCCAATATATGTAAAACATGCCTATGTGCAAGAGTGGGCAGTGGCACTTTCTCCTGCATTATATTGCAACCATGTAGGGTGGGATACTGAGTCACCTCAAAACAATGTTATCTTCGTGCACACCTGCTTTTAAAGTAAGTTGAAACCAATTTTTAGTGGCGCTATCCTTGTCGCACTGTGTCATTAATTCTTGAACATGCTTTGACTATGAAATGGATAGACGAAAAAACCTACAGATGTCTAGAAACAAAATATCCAAGGAGACCAAAACTATATATGTTACCCAAGATACATAAAAATGCTTTGAAACCACCTTTTAGACCCCTCGTGTCAGATTGTAGGTCAATATCTGAAAGTATCGGTAAATACGTTGACTGTTACTTACAGCCTATTGTTCAAAAAAGTCTAACCTACATAAAAGACACCACAGCGTTTCTCAACTTACTCAGAACCATTCAACTTGAAGATAACACAGAATATTGGCTATATACAGTGGACGTTGTATCACTTTACACCTCAATTCCGCACAATGAAGGCCTGGACGCCCTTGAATGGAACCCATTAAAAGATGATGATTGTGAAGCCAATAAAATATTCCTCATTGAGCTGATGCATTTTTCACTCTTTCATAGCTACTTTGAATGGAAAAGTAAGTTCTACAACCAATGTAATGGTACCTCTATGGGCTTTGGGGGGGGGGGCCCTCGTACACTAATTTGTTTATGTCCAAATTTGAAACCGACCACATCCTAAATAACAATGACTGGACCTCTAATCTGGTCATTTTCAAAAAGTACATTGATGACGTATTTCTGGTTTGGAGAGGCCAAAAAGCTCAACTCATCTGCAATTTAGCTTCATTAAATCTAGTGAATCCTCAAATCAAATTCACCTACACCATACATGATGAAACTATATCTTTTTTGGACGTGCAATTTATCTTGGTGAATCAGCAGATTCAAACTAAAGTGCACAAAAAAGCTACAGATCGGAATTCAAGTTTACTCTTTCAGAGCTTTCATCCTGAAACTCTCAAAAAGCACTTACCAACTTCACAATTCATTCGCTTAAAAAGAATTACTTCTGAAGAAAACATCTTGAAAGACTCACTGTTTGAGCAAAAAGAACAACATTCAGCAAGAGGATATCCCAAAGAGATTTTGGAAGAATCTTTAAAAAAGGTAGCTGAATTACCAAGAGAAAGTCTACTAAAACCTGCAATAAAAAACCACAGAGCTAAAAACAGTGTGTGTGCTTAAATTTTCCACAGAATTACAGAAGATCAAAAAAGCCATCAATCGCCATTGGTCTTTAATCAAAGCTGAACCTGATCTACAGAATTTATATAGTGAACAAGTGACCTTTGCTTTCAAGAGATCTAAAAACATGAAAGAGATCCTTTCTGCTAAAAAACAACCAAAATTGAAGAACAAAGGAATGGCGAAATGTTATAATTGCATTCATTGCAACAATGTCATAACAGGAAACACATTCATGCATCCCACTAAAGGCTATAAAATTGACTTACAGTATACAGGAACATGTGACTCCAAAAATGTCATCTATGCAATCAAATGTCCGTGTGGCAAGACATATGTTGGTCAAACAGAATGAAAAATTAAAGTTAGAATGACTGAGTCTGGGTTCCCTGGTATTTACTTTATTTTCGCTGCTTCCATTGTCTGGATTAGGAGACCTTAATGTTAAGGCTTGAAGGTCTAGCTCCTTTATGGTTCGTTCGTGGGCCAACCTCCTGTCCTCCCTCTCCATTTCCATTCTAGCTAAATCCAATCTCATTCTCCTCTCCTACCTCCTGTCTTCCAACTCGGCATCAGTTAAACTCCTCACCGAGACGCTGCTGCCCTCCCTCGAAAGTGTCCTGGGACCTGTCAGCAGATTCCCCCTTCCAGCTTGGTACAGCATTGCAGTCTCAAGGACAGTGTCCCTATCACTCTCTTCTGTGTCCTGTTCCTCCACTATATGAGCTTCCACCCATGCCCTTATGCTTGTCAGTAACTCGCTTTTCTTGGCACCTTTTTTGAAGAATACCCCCTGTTGTTGACACCACTCTTTCAGTTGGGTCACAGTGTAGGACTCTAGCTCTTCAAGGTTTAATTCCATTTTTCAAATATAGGATTAAATGAGTACTCAGGAGAGAACTAAGAAGCGTGATCTGAGGATAACCTCCACCCACCACCAGAAACACATTTGGAAAAACAAAAGTCAAATCAGGAGGGCCGCAAGGAGAAAACTCCTGGTGTAGGCCAGTGTATTGCGTTGAATTACTATTGAGTAGCTGCAACCAAGTCAGGATCCCACCGCTAGACACCAATCTGTTGGAACCTGGGATGTCAGGTCACCTAGGGTAGCCTGGCCTAGGGTAAGACACAATACTCGAGGCACGAGTGTGAAGGTTGCAAACCACCCAGCAGTAAATCCACGCAATAACACACAAAAATGACACTACACCAAAGTATAGAAAAATATGAGCTGCTTTATAAAAATATTATCTGTTCTCTTGTTTGGAGTCTTCACAGCTTATTATAAGACAGACAATCTGGTAAGATAGTATTGCTCTTGAAGTTGTCAAATCATGTCACAGAACAATTCTCTTAACTTAACAGTTCATTACATTTGATCAGGCATGTATTAACCTACGCAAAGTTATTAGCACAGTTCCCCTTTTTCTGAGCTGTTCACCTTCGCCCCATGGAACAATAGTTTCCCCGTGGAATAACCTATACTCCTCTAGAGAAGGTTACACAGTTCTTTCCCCTTCACTTCTGACCACAGAAAAACTGACTATAACAAATTAAGCAAGCATTCCATGAAACCCCTTCAGGGATTCCTCGAGGACACTGTACTCCTGGGGACAGATTCTCTGTTTAGTTACTGGATTTGTCTCAACCTCTTACTCTGGTTATACTCTTGTTGTGGCAGTCACTTCCCCCTCTGGATCAACTCCTTACCACCAGTGAAGTCGATGCCTTGATACCTCCTGCGCCAGAAGAAGGGGGGAAAGGGCCGGAAATGCCAGGTAATCGATTGCTGAAGAGCCTCTCTTGCCTCTGAGGGCTCCTCCGCTCTCTCTCCCCGCTCGGGCCAGCTCCTCCGTGTGGCGCTCGAGCAGGAAGAATAGGCAGGTACAACAATGCCCCCGGGCCGCTACCGGGCCCCTCAACTCTCCCTCCTTGCTCGGGCCAGCTCCTCCGTGTGGCGCGCGAGCAGGAAGAAAAGGCGGGACACTCTTTCTAGCTGCTGTGGCACCCGGCGCTCCTCCTCAGCGTCGGTCGGGCGGGGACACTACACTGGCTGACATGCGCGGTAGCGGTCACGCTGGTGCCGCCACCCACTGCGCTTGCTCCCAGAAAGGACGCTTCTCTCCCAGGCCTGCTCGAACCTAGGCCCCTCCTGTGCCAGCCACCCGGCTCAGCTGGGATCATGCGCGGTAGCGCTCGGAAGTCAGTCAGGTTGCTAACTCTTCTCACTCCTGGGGAGGCGCTGACACGGAGCGCGATCAGTGCCCCAGGGGTCCCGCTCCCAGTTTACACAAAGGGAACTGGATCCTATCCCCTCACTCTTCCGCCTCACAGGATGAGAGGCTTGCCACACGCCTCAGAGCCAGTCACTGGTAAGGGGATCTTAATGTACTTTGGAGGAGAGTCTTCCTCTTTACTCTAGAGAGAGGAGGGAGGGGGGATAAAAGGGGGGCTCCTTCAGGATGGAGCCACAGAGCTCTTCTAAAGCACTAATCCCCTAACCCTCCTTACTGGACAGACCTAGGGGCACAGGGAATCTCTTAATTCAGTTCCCAGTACAGGGTCCCTCTCAGCTCCACAGACTACTGGAATTAACCCCTTCACCTAACTGTCCAGGGTCAGCAGGATGAACTAACTTGGCTAGGACAACAGGAATGAGAGGTGGAAAAGCCTTGACAGAGGGCTACCCTTGTAGAGCAATCCACCCTTCAGGATCCTACCCCTACCAGACCTCAGCCTTCACTCTAGCTGCTCCTCACTGACAGACAAAATGGCTGTCCAGCATTCCGCCTTTTATAGGCTGACCCTCCGAGGTCCAGAAGGGACCAGAAGGTTCTGGAACGCCCTATACTACTCTATGGGACAGGTTCTGGGTTTGGCAGTTAGGGCAGTTGGTAGCCACCATTTTGTGACTCCAACTTTACTCCTGTCAGAACAGGCCTCTAGGCCTGAGGTGAAAAACTATGAGGGGGGGAAAGAACACCTATCCCCTTGACCAACACCTAAAAAACTAGTGGACACAAAAATTAATAAAGGTATGAGGGGCAAAAAGGGGGCAAAATAAATAATAAATTGAAGGGACTACGCAAAAAGCCAGACAGGTCTAACAATGCCCTACTAAGTTATTTTCAGATTTCAGTAAAAAATGTTCCTCTCTCTACAGGGCCTGCTTGACTTTTGAGTATGTTTACACTTTGTAGTAGTTGAATTACTTTCAGTATTTTTCTCACAAATTCCATACAATTACTGCGAAAATGGTAAGTTATACGTCTCTACTCCCAGAGCAATGCAAGTGACTTAGGGCCCGATGTAGAAAGGCATTTACCGGTCGGTAACGGCCGAATTCGGCGGTTACCGACCGGTAAATGCCTTTTCCTATATAGGAGGCATTTATTTACAGATTCGGTATTTTTACCAATTCTGTATTTACCGAATTTGTACAATTACCGAATCGGTAAATACAGACTCGGTAAAAATACAGAATCTGTAAATTTTAATGTAGGTAGCACTGTTGACAGTGCTAGAGGCCTCTAAGAATTCATTATTTACCACCCAATACAATTAGGTGGTAAATAAGGAATTCCTGTGTACATGCACATATGTGCATATACACCTGTGCCATGTAGCACACATACAAGCCCTAAGGGCATATATGTGTGTCACTTTGCACATAAGCCAAAAACAGGGGTGCTACAGGGTGTCAAAGTGACACCCTGTTCCCCCTGGCAGGATTCGGTATTTACTGATTCGGTAATTACCGAATCGGTATTTGCCATTCATTCCTATGGGCTTCAAGGACCATAGGAATCAATGCCAAATACCGATTCGTTAATTACCGAATCGGTACATTACAAATGTTACCTATTCGGTAATCAATTAGGTAAAAATACCTACATCCCCCGTGCCAGTTCTTAAATACCGAATCGGTATGATTCGGTATTTAAGAAGTGATAATCTGGGATTACCTACATCGGGCCCTTACTCTTATTTAAGGTGGGTGACGTGACTGACGTCCTTTCCTAAACCCCCTGGCCCTCTCTAACTTCCTCTTACTCCTCTCTAATCCCTTCCCACCTGGTAGTAAGGCTTCCCCTTTTCTCACCCACTCCCCTGTGTCCCTCCCATATTTGTGATGAAAATCTATAATTACACGTGCATAGACTCCGCAGTCGGGGCAGACAACACACACACACTTAGAAGTATAGGCCAAAGTTACACTTTGCAGAATGTTTTGTAGTACTATTTGTAGTATTACAAAACATACTATGAAGCACAGTTTGTGAAACAGGTCAATTGTGTCCAGGATGATGAATTAGAAGGTGCACACACAGTGCCATGGTAGTGATTTTAGGAACAGAAAAATGCCATTGTATGCATATTTTCTCATTTAGGTACCTCATATCTAATGTCCTCATTGTACACTTTAAACTATGCAGGCCTGGTCCATGGCAATGTCCATTCAGATGTTCATGACTAGATTTGCAAGTACACCTAAGAGTATCAACTCTAACCCAAACATAAGGAACAAGATAGACATCTGTTCTCATCTGAGCCCTTATTTAAGATGCAAATTGCCTCACATTATACAATGCCTTAAAAGGTGTCTATGTTTGCCGGCAAGGCTTGGAGTGCAGGAAGATGGCCACATGACCCTGCAGCTCCGTCTCGGAGGAACGCGCAAATAAATGTTTCACCATCTACAGGGCACTAAGCCTGGATTCACAGATAGCTCGAAATCCTATAGAGAATGCCCACTATGATGCGCTCAAAGGAATACTCAGATGCAGCTTTCCACCATTAAATCTGGGTGTCTTCCTGGTCTGGTTTAGGCATACTGTCAGGCCTCTGCGGCATGACAGCTGATAAGCAAAGAGACAAATGATCGTAAAAAGAGCAGAATCCACAATTGAAAACTAGACGGAAGTGTGGGAGCCACGTTTACACACTTACACAGCAAAACAAGTAAGGATCGCATCTCTTTCACTCGTTTGGTGTCTAATTTCACAAGTCCATAATTGCGACTGCATGGTGTGACTGATTCTAAGATGGTAGCTGAGCTTGTATGCCATACATGACTGTGAGACTGTTTCTCCTTATTTGCTCATTATTTTCCACAACTGTGCCTAGAATTGAAATCAAGGAACAGTTGCCAGGGCTCCAGTGTGAATGCAAGCACATCGACTCAAGGAAATAGTAGTGAGTGGCTAATACACGATATGCCATGCCTGACTTTGTAATGGACGCATACAGAGACACAATGCATCCAATGGGACAATGAGCGGTTGAAGCTTTTGAATGGAAAATCTCCCAATGCTTTTCCTCTGACATTACTCAATTGAATCCGCACTAAAGAAGGCTCTGAAGATTCATTTCTACAAGCCTCCAACTCAGAACTTCATTAACCGACACCACAATGGTAAAGCTGAAATGGACACATAAAGAGACACACAATGCTTCCAATGGGTCAAGGTGTGCAGAGGGAATCTCGCCAATGCATTAAGGCTCTTGAATTTCACTAACCAAAGTTTGCGACTCTGAACTTCGTTAGCCAATACATCAATAGCAAAATTGTCAGCCATAAAATCCTTAGGAGCTCCACCAAAAGGGCCACTACATAGGAAGACAAACAAAGGGTAAAGAACAGTGGCAGTGTGACCCTGGTGACTCTAAAACACAAAAGACCACTGGCTTCTTAATGACTCAATATGATACGTATAAAACAACATCTCATGGCTCATTAGCTTTTTTAATGCCAACGATACCCAGATTCATGCGTGTTGACCGTACAAAGAAACACATGTATGCAAAGATGGCTGATAAAGAGAACCAGATCAACCTTAAGAGAATAAAGGTGGACCTGCCAAACCCAGAGTCCCTGGTCAAAAATAAACAAGATATCAGCATTGCAATGTAAAAAGTATTGAAGAATCTAGCGGAGGTTCACAACTTGGCTAAATCCACCAAGGACAACACTGACATCATGCAAAACAAGATCTCCGCAATCAAGAAGGACATCAGAGAGACCAACAACAAAATTGAAGAGGCAGAAATCAGAATTAGCCAACTAGAAGATGGGGGTATCTAAATCAACAAAGACAGTGGCAAAACCCGATCCACTACACAAGTCTCTCCAAACAGGTATCAGTATTTTAGGATCGAAACGGAAGAGGAAATCTACACTTCTTTAAAATACCGGAGTGGCGTGAAGCTGATGCAGGGTCATGCATCACCTTCCTTGAAAAATGGCTACCACAAGTCAACAGGTTGCCCTTTGAGAAACCTTTGTAATTTGATTGAGCACACAGGGTCCCCACAAGAAGGATGCCAAATCAAGCACACCCTATATCTATTGTATGTAAACCATTGCGATACCAACACATTGAGCTTATCTTATCCTTTATGAGGAAGAATCAACACATCCTCTGGAACAACAGCAAAATCTTCATAGAACAAGATTACTCCAAGCCAACAGTGGACACAAGAAAAGGCTTACTCGCTCTCCTTCCCAGGCTGAGGTCTCTAGGATTCTAATTCTCCTTTCCTGACCCTGGAAGGTACCGGGTTGTGGTACAGGGCACACCCCATATCTTCTTGAGTGTGAATCTCTTAAGAAATTTCTGAATGATAACAAAGACCATACAATGGACACTTCCTCACAAAGAGACTCAGCTGTAAAACCTAAACATTAAACTCCTAGAAGCCAATTTGAGAAGCTTGAAAAAAATAAGGAAGCTCCTTTTTGTCCTTAACAGTATCTCTTATCTGGTTAGATTTGTTTATATCTATTAGATATTGTTCATAGATATAATACCCATTCACCACTGTAGTGTAGTTCCTATATCCCTAATAGGCTCTTGGCATTAGAATAACATACACTATAAATTTGACATAGGACTGAGGTCAGTATGTCTCTATCGAGTATATTAAAGTTAATTGTGTGTGTGCCAGTTAACACAGAGCTCACTAGAAACGTTCTCGAATTAACAAGAAGGGATTAGTCTCTGACAACCGCATAAACATGACAACTTTGTTTCCCTTTAGAGCCGGAACAATATCTTCAGAATCCTGGAAACAAAAGATAACCGTTTCACTCAGTCAATCGTGCATGCTTAATTTCTGCAGAGTTGCAGAGAAATAGAGAGACAGGTATTTCAATAAAAGGGTTTATTGAACAGTCTTGTTTCTCATGCAAATGATATGAACTGCTACAATCGTAAGACAGAATGCAAAATAGAATATGTATGGCGTTAGCAATAATATAAAATAATATTGTAATAGCATGGTTTTGTGGCTAATATATATTCATTAAAATACATACATAAATAACAAAGGCTAAAATACTCATCTGGTGCTTCTGAAATAATACTACCCCAGTGTACCTAACCTAAGTCTAGTATGAGGGAAGAAGTAGGTGCTGTTTTAGCTTTAGTTTAGTTGTGCCAAGAATTGCCAAAGTTTTCTCTAGGTTCTAATCAGCTCCATACCTTAGAAAGAAAGAGGTTGGTATCTCTTTTCCTGGACTCGATCTCTAACACCCCGCAAGGGGAGTCAGAAACTCTGGAGTTGGATTCTCGGTGAGGAGGATGACAGCTTCTAGTCAGTGTGTCAGTTGGGGAGTTGACTTCCTTCGGGACTTGCTGTGGTCAGCCGTGTCGAGCAAGTAGGTAGCCGGACTGCACCGAACCGTGGCTTGCCGTAGCCAGTGAATGTATATTTATACCTTGAAGGTGTTTAGGAATGCAAGTATTGACGTAAAACTCGGGCATAAGAACATCATGAATGAACCCCTAAGGAATAGATGTTCATGAATTAGAAATGAGTTCGTGGAGAAATCAATATCCAAGTAAGGGAAAGACCTAAAGGCTTAAGAGTCTGGTTTTCCAATAACTTGTTGTGACGTAGATGAACGGATGTAAGTAACCATGCCAGTATTTGGGTAGCATGGACTATGCCTAAATAAGGGCTGGATTCCTATGCCTAAATAACGGCAATATGATTTGTACCTATATAAGGGCATGTAACGGAAATTCATAAGGAATCTACAACGTTACACAACACTGCTGGAGCTCCCTGCACCAAATCGATGCCCCTTCACATAGAGGCTTGCTAGCATGGCCCTACTAGATCAAACCTTCCGTGAGGAAATTAGGAAAGACATCAGCAGTTACTTTATTGAAAATGAGGGCTAAGTCGAATCGGCAGGGACACTGTGAGAAGCGTTAAAGGTGTTAAAGGGGAGGTTGCATTGCTAAGCAGGTGAGCATATTAAAGTTGAGCAGACAGAGACCCAATTCGGGCGAGGGTATCCACCTTGCATCACTTAGAGAACTACTTTCCGAATATAAGGATGAGGCAAATCGAGAAGTAAAATTCATGGGGAAGTACAGCACTGCTAAGAGATACAGGGAGGGAGATAGACCTGGAAGAACATTGACAGGCATGCTCCGCCCCCGAGAAACTCCAATATCATTACTAAACTTTGAGATGACTGTGGGGACCCAATTAGAGGACCACAACATATACTGAATCATTTATCTTAGTTCTATGCTAACTTATGTACCTCTACCATTCACAATGTACATGAAGAGCTGCACACATATTTTGAATAATTAGAGCTGCTTTGGCTAGGCAAAGCGCATAGAGAATATCTAGATGAATCTTTCACAGTAGAGAATATCCCACAAGTAATTACCAGCCTCCTAAACAACAAGGCTCCGGGCTTATATGGTCTGCCTGCTTCCTTTTATGAAGCATATAGTGACCTATTAGCCCCACGATTATTAGAAGTCTACCAGAAATCAATGGACACTGGTCTTCTCCCACCCATGATGTGGGAAGCTGTAATACTGACACTACTGAAGCCTGAAAAAAAACCCACAAGCTGGGAATATTACCGCCCACTATTCCTTATTAGTTTAGATAATAACATCTTTGCTAAATTAATTGCCCATAGACTATAACCCCTGTTACCCTTCCTAGCAAGGCCAGATCATCAGGTAGGTCAACAGCACATATTTTGAGAACCTTTTTTACTCTACTGCACTATTCAAACCCCCAGATCCCGGCAGCAGCAGTACTGCTAGATGCAACCATATTGCTAGATGCAACCAAAGCATTGTATTCCCTCGAGTGGCCCTATCTCTTTCCTATTTAGGATAGGTTGGGCCTTATGCAAAAACAAAAGTTGATGGACAGAATGCAGAACAATATCATACATTCACCCCAGTACAGAGATCTGGGCCTAAATCCATCGTTTTTTTGCTCACCATGCCAATCCAGTTAGAACCCAGCCATATGCAAATCACTATTGACCCTGTGCCTCATGGGAACAGTCCAGCCTGAACTGCCAAGCCAGGTCCTCCCGGGACTGGAAACAAGCATCCTAGGACCGGTTTTGGCTTTTCACCCCTCTTCAGCCAGGATAGCTTGATTCCTGTGGCATGGAGAGCACGGAACCCACGTCTGGGCATACCCGTCTCATTCGGGGATTACAAATGCAAAAACAGTTGATAGACAGAATGCAGACCAATATCATGCATTCACCCCAGTACAGAATACTGGGCCTAAATCCATTGTTTTTTGCTCACCATGCCATTCCAGTTTGAACCCAGCCATATGTAATTCAGTCTTGACCCTGTGCCTCATGGGAACAGTCCAGCCCTCCAGATGTGGGTCCCTTGCTCACTTTACCACTGGATTAAAGCCAGCCTGGCTGAAGATGACTGCTAGCCCAAAACCAGTCACAGGATGCTTGTTTCCGGACAGAGGAAAACATGGCTTGGCAGTTTGGGCTGGACTGTTCCCATGACCAGATTTTGCAGACCTTCTTGAATTCCAAATAAATTGGTCAAAATCGACAATGTTTCCCCTGACAGATGGCACATCCCCATTCCCACTGCACTATCCACTCAAATGGGCTGACGGCCCGGTTAAATACTTGGTGGTCTGGTTGAGTCGTGATATGCAAGAGCTCTGGGAGATAAACTTTGGATGCACAGTGAGCTGGTTGGAGGGAGACATTGACGCTTGGTCACCCTTGCAAATTTAAAAGACCTAGAAATGAAATAGACACTACATAAACGCTTAGATAGGCCTGGGAGGGTTTGCGCACGAGGGGTGGTAGAACCTGTTATTCTCTCCCTCTGGCATACAACCCCCAGAGGAGGATTGTGGGGAGGTTCTGAGAGCTAAAAAGCTGCGCTGGAGGACTTTTGCTGATCTATACGCTGGGGATAATTTTGTCTCCTCCCCAGATAAAATGGGAGCTTGCACTTCATACTTTTCTGACTTGCTATTATGTTACAGGATTGGAGCCACCTGCAGTAAGCTACATAGCTTCTTCTCTGCCCCTCTGCCTACATTTACTGCACTAATGCATGCACTAATAAACTCTTCCCAGCGCAAATTAATTACATGATTATATAATTCTATGTGAGTTGCTTTCCCGATTGCCTGACACAAGTCGTTTGATGGTTGGAATTAGGAATTACTCATTCCCCTGACTGAAGAACAATTAAAGTTTTGCTGTGGTCAGCTAGAGATGCACTTCCCGAGTTACAAGCTCCATTTGATTCACTTTAAGTTCTTGGACAGAAACTATAGACCACCTGCGCAGCGCCACCATATAGGCCTACGCGAAGATGCTAGATGTTGGAGTTGTAACTCACCACCAGCCCCTTTCTTACACATGCATTGGCATACTGTGTGGAGATTTTCCCTTCAGTGAATGAGATACTACAACTTAGGCTGGTGCAGTCACCACTTTTGGGCATCCTGGGATACACTAAATACATCCCTGCTGAATCTTGATGCTTACTTACCATGCTACTTCTGCTGGCAAAGAGACGGGTAGCCATGTCCTGGGGGAGAGCGGGGGTTCCGAAAACAATCTTGGATTGTTGATGTTACACACTGTCAGTAACAGCTTAATACATTCTGGGAGTTGATGCTGAGGCATCCAGAACCGGTTATATTTGGGGTCCCTTCCAGGACTGGCTTAGGTCTCAGGTCCAGTCAGATGGTAATGCAATTGAGCCCTAGGGATATATTGAACTACATTGCATGTGTTGTTTTGAGGAACGGGAGGTCACGCTGAAACCTGTGGCCATGGGGTCTGGCCTTTTAGTATGATAACACTCCCTAACAATTCTGGTACTCCCCTTTTGATGTTTACTCTCTTGACAAAGTGTTGGTTGACATAATATCTTGCTTGTCATTATGTGTGTTTTTAATGCTGTATTTGTTTCTCCCCTATGTTGGGGTCATTGACCCCTTTCTGTGAATTTTTCCCTTAAATTTTTTCCTTTATCCCCCCTGTTTTCCCTTTCAGCTCTACATTTCTGCCATTGCAGCCTTTGGAAATGAGTGATTGTGTATTGGATATGACAATTGTATTCAGTATGTACCAATACACTATGTATTTTTGCTTTATTTGTTTAATAAAACATTTAATAAATAAATAAATGAATAAAAACTTTTCAGTATTCTTCCTATAACATTTTCTGAAGACTTCTTGAAGAAAATCGACAAGGCCCTTAAAATTTTTTTTATGGCAAGGGAAGAGGCGCAGCATTATTAAACAGCTTTGCTCTGCAAACAAAGGGCTGCCTGGTATGTAGAAAAATCAAATTACCACCCCCTGTGGTGGGAAGTTGAAACAAACTTAATTAAAGGCGCCCCCCTGCCTGCCATTATGACTATGCATTCTTTAATCCTACCACACTCTAAATACATTATCCAGAACGCAAGACATGCACTCTCTGACATCAAGCTAGATAAATCGGACATGGCAGTAATATGGAATAACCCTTAATTGAGAATAGATGGTAACCTAATGTTTTGGCACAAAAAGGTATTAACATGATCAAGGATCTGTATAATGATACCTCCCCTAATTCCTTTGCTGAGCTACAGCTAGAAAAGAACTTAACTAACATAGACTTGTATAAGTTGTTGAAACTTAAACTACAGATTTCTAACAACCTATAAAGCTAGTATGTCCTTCTCTTCCCCTTAAACTGTCCCACCTACTCATAGTGGGACATATGGTATCTAGGGTATATAAAATACTCATGTCTAAACCCGGTGTATGCCAGACGGTTAGCGAAAGGAAGTGGGAAACAGAGACCAATGCTAAATCTATTGAGTTAGACTGGGGATGTATACATATGACACCATTCAAGAATAAAATCTCACCAGTGTTTTCTCAGATGAAATATATGATTATAAACAGAGCCTATTGGACACCAGTTAAGTTGCCCAAACTTAAACTTACTCAATCACCCCAGTGCTGGAACTGAAACTCTCAAGTGGGAGACATACCTCATATGCTATTTTATTTTCCAATCTTATACACTTACTGGATAGAGTCTTCGTATATATAACACAAAACCTACATATTTACCCAACCAGAGAATTCTCATATGTTATGCTAGGTTTCTTGGACCCCAAATCACAAAATAACAATGACCGAGACCTACTTAAATTAATGCTCACACTATCATGCAAAATAATTTTGGGTAAGCAGAAGAATTTCAAATTGATCCTATTCAAAATGTGGCAGGAATGGCCAATCTTTCTGAGAGGTGCTGACAACATAGCACTATAACTCTCTCCCTGGTGTCCAACCCATAGGAAAATGTGGGGCACTTAGGATCATCTCCTATATCTTCAAACCACCCAAATTGACTTTAAACACATTTGACTAAGCCTCCTCAAATCCATTGCACCAGATTCCACTTGTCTTGAGATCCCACCACAGACTACCCCTATGTGAGCCTTCTGTCCGACGCTGCAACCCCTTGGTTTCCTTATTTTTTTCATTAATACAGGGTTTAATCTCTTCTGTTGTTTTACGTCTTATTTATAACATACATACACTATACCACAAAAGATGAATCTTTAATACAAGTTGAAACTAGCAGCTGTACCAATAGGCATGTTATCCATTTTATTCCTGGTTTAGGCAATACTTGATCTATCTGTTTGCACAGTAAATGTTATATTTGACATTGTATCTGTTAGAACATATGTTATACTTGACATCGCATCTGTGACGACTTTTTCTTTGTTTTCCTTCTCTTTTTGTGTTTTATTCCCCTAATATTCTCAATAAAAATGATCAGAAATCAAAAAGAGTCTGTGTCCATGCCTGAATTGGTCTGTGAGTAGTCTAGAAAATGTTTTTATAACCCATAACACCTAGTAGTGATCATATACTTGTGAGTGTGAACAAAATCATAATAAATAATTATGTAATGAATATGTTGCACATTAAAATTGTATCTCAGGTTTGTTCCTTATTCTGTGATCTTCTACCTGTTATTCTTTTCAAGGCATCTTTGAACTCTTTGTTTTTAAGAGTGTAGATTATGGGGTTGCACAAAGGGACTACTCCAGTGTAGACCAAGAAGAACATTTTGCTCTCACTTACTGAGTACATAGAGACTGGCCTTACGTAGACAAACATGATGGCCCCGTAAAATAAAATAACCACTGTGAGGTGAGAGGCACAGGTGGAGAAGGCCTTTTGTTTCTGGGTAGTGGTCTGCATTTTCACAATGGCTGAGATGATTTTGATGTATGAACTGATAATTAAAATCCATGAGAATAATACCAATACCACAGCAAGGATGAAAGTCATTGTTTCAATGTTATGAGTGCTGGTGCAGGAAAGCGTCATCAGGATGGCAATGTCACAGAAGAAATGGTTAATTTCATGACTCTTACAGAAGGAGAATGTGGATAAAAGAACAGTGTGAAATATTGGCTCCAAAAATCCTAAAATCCATGCTCCAGTGGCTATTCGCAGACACACAGACCTACTCATGATCATTGTGTACTTTAAGGGATTGCAGATGGCTGCATAGCGATCAAACGACATAATGGTCAACAGAAGGAATTCTGTAGCAATCATGGCTGCAAAAAAGTACACCTGCAGAAGGCATTTCGGAAGAGTAATGCGTGCTTTCAAAAGAAAGACACTGGTCAGCATTTGTGGGAACATGACAGAAGTGTAGGAGATGTCTACAAAAGACAGGTTTGTAAGGAAGAAATACATGGGCGTATGGAGGTGTGAGTCCAAGTAAATGACAGATATGATGGTAAGGTTACCTGAAACTGTTATTAGATACAAGAGCAGGAATCCAACAAAGATGGGACCTCGCAAGTTGTGCAGATCAGAGAACCCCACAAGAACAAATTCGGCCAGGTAAGTTTGATTGATATCTCCCATCTGAAAAGAAATATAACATAGTTTAGAAAGTCAAGAATATGAAAGCTGAATCATGTTTCAAAGTAGATTTACTTCAGGCACTTTGCATCAAACTGTATTCTGAGCATTCTACATTAAATCACATTTTTACATTATTTATAGGTTGGCCAGACTTATGAAGTTGAGACAGAAAATTTTCCTGCATATACAGCATCCTACCAACCCCAAATATGAAGGATTTTTGGTTACACTGAACTCCAAATCAGGTTTCATGTTGTTTGGTGTGACTTTCATAGAAAATGGACTAAAAAGTGGATCAGCACCGACTGGCTAAAAAAGTAACTTGGGGGCACATGTTCGAGCCCCATTGCATTGCTCCTGTACCATACAATGTGGTGCAAGAGCAACACAACTCAGAAATGAGATTTATAAAGCCACACAAGGCGACCTTCCCTGAGTGGCATCATAAATCTAGAGTAAAGTAATGGAGTAGAAATCACTATGTTGCCTCACTCTGTGCTAGGGAGGCATCCCATGGGCATTGCAGGAGATTTCCCACATAATTCCCAAGGTTTTTGAAGCTTTCCCAGATATACTGGTAAACCTGGGAATGCACCTAAAAGATATGCTTCCCAAGAGAGAAATATCTTTAATTCTCCTCCTTAATTCCTCTTTCTATGTGTGCTGCATTCTTCAACACATATTGCTAGAGGAATATCCCTGTCTGGAGTGTTTTTGTGCATGGAGGTACCGCTTCCTGCACAAACCCAATCCTGTTTGCAAAACAGGCACTCTTGCACCATGATGGAAGCAAGCCTGCATTGAAGCTATGCAGGCAAAACAGCACCTGAGTGAGGGAAGTCAGGAATACACTATATTCTTCTAAATACAGTGCGTTCCTGCTCTTTGCCTGTCACGCAGTGCAGCAAAATGACTTGCTGTGCTGCGCTGCACTGCAGGACAATGTTATAAATATGCCCCTTGGTGTACAAGCCAAAATGCCTTCACACAGATTTTCTTTTCAATCAACGACATAGGCACATAAAAGTGGATCATGGATGTGCATTAACTCATGCTTGTTGGCATGCCCACACAAGAAGACAGTTTCACAAATTCAGCAAATGCAAATTTACCTTCATGTGAATATTCAGTCACCCACTGTCTTATTTTCTTGCTTCACAGTCATAGCATTGGTGTGTGCACATCCAGTCTTAGAAGAGAAGTGCTGCTGGGGTTGTCACTGACTCCATTGAAGTTCACATATGCCCACCTTCCAAAGGGTGAGATAACATGTAACTTTCAGGAGACTCTGTAGTACTGTACACCATGGTCTCTTATGAACATGCTTGTACCCGTCACATCACATCCTTGTGTCAGTGCTCCAATGGAAAGGGTGGCATCTTCAATTGGTGTAACTGTACAAAAAGAGACAGATTGATATCTATGTGTATCTTATGTCTAATGGTGCTCAAGACCAACAGGTGCTTGCCTGAATGTGGCGCATCTCTTCTATGGTTCATAGATAGAACTGTGAGACCTAAGGAATAGCTGTGTTTCCTAGCTGCGACTGACCTTTCTTTGTACACTGTATATGTATGGTCTGCTTGTGAAATCTTCTTCCTCCTTTCTCTATGAATCTTGGATATCTTGACAGCATAAGTCTCTTTGTGGATCCCTCAAAACTAATTTATATTTGCAGCACCAATTCGGAACACATACCACCAGAGAGACAGATATGAGAGAGATACAGTGCAATAAATTACAAGCTCAGATGTGCAGATGAAGGTAAGCTTTTAAGCAGATGAGGACACCATGTGTGTAATATATGTTTACATGTTTCTGTGCCATGTCCTTCTTATTTACATTCTTCAAAGTTTGTAATTGTTTGTGCAATAAATTGAACAGCTGTATGGTGGATGAGGTTGTTTATAATATCAAAACTAATATAATAAATGAAACTGTCATGAGTGATGTAATATGTAAGATCATTAGCACAGTATGGTGAGGCGCAAATTATAGTTAGCTCAGGTAACTATCATTGATTAATTTCACTGTGCTTTTTATTTTAAAATGTTGTGTTTTAAGAAGCATTTCCACATAACTGTAATGTAAGCATGGGCGGAAAATCAGTTCCGCTCGCGGATTTTCGGCAAATTTGCAATTCGCGAGATTCGCGAATTTCCCGCAAAATCCGCGAGCGGAACGGATTGGGTCAAAAGTTGAAGCTGACTTTTGTAACTATTTTAGAATGGCGCCGGCAAGCTGCCAGCAAGCTGCCAGAGCCATTCTAAAATAGTTACAAAAGTCAGCTTCAACAGGAAGCACTAATAGATAAAGTAAAGCAGGTGCTCGAGTTGAAGCTCAAATTCAGTTACACAATAATTAATCACCCCAAACTTGGGGTGATTAATGATTGTGTAACTTAATTTGGCAGCTTGCCGGCGCCATTCTAAGTGGGGCTGAGGGCAGAAGGGCACAAAGTGAGACAGAGGGCAGAAGCGGACAAAAAATGAGTGGAGCAGATGGGCAGAAGGGCACAGAAACGAGTGGGGCAGAGGGCAGAAGGGGACAAAAATGAGTGGGGCAGAGGACAGAAGAACAAAAAACGAGTGGGACAGAGGGCAGAAACGAGTGGGGCAGAGGGCAGAAGACCACAAAAACGAGTTGGGCAGAGGGCAGAAGAGGACAAAAACGAGTGGTACAGAGGGCAGAACGGCATAAAAAACGAGAGGGTGGCAGTGATGAACAAGAGAGCGCATCACGGTCTAAAAAATCTGCAAAATCGCGCAATTTGTGAATTTTGCGGATTGCGATTTCGCGAATCTGCAAATTCGCAAATTGCAAATTCGCTAAATTCGCCCATGCTTACTGTAATGTCAGTTTGTCCTTCTTTTTTTGTCAGTATATATATATATATATATACATGTATATATGTGTGCACGCGTGTGTGTGTATTTGTATATATTTTTTAAACCATGAATAAATCAGACTGCTGCAATCCCAGGGGTTTTTCAGATCAAAGATTTTAATGGCATCCACAATTTCACTGAAATGTCGCCTATGCGTTTCAACCCTTACCGTCTTGTTCACAGCAGCTGAGTTTCTTTTTGAATTACGTCTTGTGCTCACATACCTTTAAATACTCCATAGGCATTCTGGTACTTGTAGTTGAAAAATATATATTTTTTTCTTTGGGGATGGGAGCCGGGAGCAGTCTACTCTTCCCTGAGATTAAGTCATGTATGTCCTCAGGACCATGGACCTCAAGTCCTTGAGGACCATAGAGCCCGTACAGTGACCAACAAATACTCCTCCCTGAAGATCCTGTTACCGACTAAACCAGCATTAATGTTTAACAAACCAGGCTGGGCAATAGTGCAGCTCGTATTTGTGCCACCAAGACTCGCCCAAAAGCCAGCTGTGTCAGCGAAGAAGCCTCACCAGCTACAATTTAAATGTAAAACATCTGTGCTTATCCACAAATAGCTCTTTACCCCTCAAGTATACCCCACTGTGAATAAAACAGGTTTTTGCACCTCACTCATCATCTTAACATTCATTAGGTGCGTTCACCCGACCAGATGGGTGTAAATGAGCAAAGCCTCCCCAGAAACCTGCACCCTCAAGAGATAACCAGTACACAACACAGACCCTGGTGGGTCAGAGCTCCAATGAACCGTACAGACGGGGTCGCATGAACGGTCTGGCTCCCATCCCCAGGTCTTTTCCCTGGGCCTTCATTTCTTTAATCCCAGAGTTCCTTTGGGGATGTTTGAAGATATCCTTGTGTGTGACGACTCAGCATTTTTTCTACAGCACAGCATTTCCAGTCCACAAAAGAGTTTTTTTTCTGGAGACCTGCCTGGTTGTTTGCTGATGTTTGAATTTAGGAGATCTGGGGCGGGGGGCTGAGCCCTGATTTGGCGTGGATTTTTATGGAAAAGGAATCAACAAAAAGTCTAATTTGTATACAAATATAGAGCAAGAGTTTCTTTCCATTCTATTTAATTGTAATGTACAAAAAATAAAAGCCAATTGTGTTTGAAAAAAAAACAAAATTAGCCTTTTAATATTTACTGGATACGCACAGTTATTACTTAATAAGGGTCATCCTTTGAAACACTAGGCAGTGTTGCTATTGTGGGATATCACATGAGTTCTTTACGCAGAGAGCTAATGACTATTGCTGTATTAGGCCACAGAGATAACACCTTTCTGCATTCCTTTGCATACATATTAATTCACACTTTCCTCCAGCAATAATGATGTTTTTAATAAGGGGTTTAAAGTCCAAGTTACCAATCACTCCGATTGGGCACTCGTAATTGCCAGTGTTGCCCTCATGACTTCTGAAACCTTTGTACCCCAATCAATTATGAGGTTGCATCGGTAGCAAAGGCAATTCAGCCAGGAGCCTGCACTCACCCTATTCTATGAGTCGGTCTCGGCTTAACAGTTACAGTGATTTTCAAGTCCTTGCCTATCCTGGCTGCATTCGTCTTCCACTGTTGAGTACATATGCACAGATTAGGATCTCACTTGTAACTCCCCGCAGCTGTTCAGATTTCAAAGTTACTCCCATATCGGGCACATCGCTTTACATTAAAGTTCCAAACCAAAGTAGTCGAAGAAGCAGCGAGTTCTGGCTGCTGGTGCAAGCATTTGGGATATGACCACCATCCCCAACATTTATCCAACCAAGAATAATTCAGAATGCTGCACTCCCGGGGGGTTTTCAGGCATACATATATATACATATGTATATATTGTGAAGACACGATCCCGATTCACCACTACAAACGGCACGGAGAAAGCAGGTTTGGACCACCAGATGTATTTCAAAGTTGCAGTTCTTTATTTTCAGAGACAATCCATCAAACCGCAACCAGTCAGGTAATGGCAAGTGGCCAGCACAACACTTTCGACCATGTTGCTATGGTCTTGATCACATAAATATATATATATAATTACCTACTGGCGGTCACCAATAGGTAGTTATAGTTAGGACCTTGTTTGTTTTGCAAATATTTTTGGCGCCGTTTGACAAATCTTCATGAAATTTTTGAAACTAATGACGAGGTCAGATGAAAGTTTATGTGTGATTCAATAAGCGGGAGCCGAGAAATAAGGCAGGTCCCAAAACACGTTTTCTCCATGTTAATTTCCATAGGAAACTACTGAAAAAAAATTGCACACAATTTGGCAAACTGGTTCTTGGTTCAGAAGGTGTCCTTTTTTAAAATGGTGTAAATCCATTCAGTAGTTCCTGAGAAATTCATAAAAATAGAAATATTGAAATCTGAGCACCGAGCTTCATTTTGATTGGCTGCCGACACTCCAAACCAGGAAGCCAAAACCGAGTCACAAAAAAAAGGAAAAAAAGTTAAAAATGAAGAAAAGGTGGTAGGGTACAAACACCCTGACCCCCTAGGCCTGCCTTAGGGGGTCCAACAGGGACCACTAGAGCAACAAAAAGCATTTTTGTAAAAAACAAAAAATAATAATTCAGTTGTAGCTGGGTGCGCAAATCCGGAAGAATCTCTTTGTAAAAACGAAGTGCGGTCTCCTGCACTTTGTTTTTTGAAGGCCTCCGGGTGGGCAAGGTCCCGGGAGCAATATTTAATAATGGTGCGGGTGCCTGTGGGGACCCCAGAGACCTGGGGTCTGCCACCTATGTGGGGTGATCCTTATTCAAATGCGGAGAGCTTGTGGCCCACCTGCAGTCCAGTCCCAGTGTCTGCCACCCCAAAACTTTATTTTAAATTAAAGGTGAGGTGGGGGCTCCCGCCCCCCCATGCTGCCCTGGGGACCACCACCTCCCCAGAGTACTAATTATACAAATAGGGGTGTCTGTTGCAGACCCCCAGTCCGCAGGGACCACCACCTACCCGGGCCTTTAAACAGTTGGGAGGGGGCAGCGCGGCCCCCCTCCTGGAGCCCTAGATGGCCCTGGGGTTGGCGGTCCCCAGGGACAGCTCCTGCAATGTCCAAGGGTGCCCACCCCCGGGACATTGCCATTTGCTATGGCAGTGCGGGAGTACAGCTCTTGCACTGCAATAGCAAACACTGCTTTGCTTCTTGGAAGCAAGAGCAGGAAACCTGTTCTTGCTTCCAAGAGGCAGAGCAGAATTGCTTTTGGGCAAGGGGAGCTGCATGTAAGCAGCTCCCCTTGCCCAATAGCAATGCCAGATTATGCAGGAGGCGGGGAGCCGGCAGGGACCATGGGGGTGAATGAGCTCACCCCACTGTCCCCATCAAAGAGGCCAGGCCATGGGGATGGGGTTCTGGGGCCAGCAGTGCCTAGGGAAGGGGGGCTACACCGCCCCCCTTCCTTTTGGAATTATTAAAAAAAAAAATAAGGCCAGGCCTGGGGATGGGGATGGGGTCCCCGGGGCCATAATCAACCTCAGGAGAGGGACACACGATGCCCCTTCCCGAATTTTTAATTATTAACAACAAAATATGGCTCAAGCAACAGGGGATGGGGTCCCCAGGGACCAAAAAATATTAAGCGGCCACACAGCCCCCTTCTAAAAAAGAAAACCAAATCAGAAACCAGCATCTCACTGGAGGCACCAACCCCTCCCAGCAACACTTTGCAAACGTGCCTCCAGGTGCATATTGGGTTGGGGATGTAGTCCCCTAGGGTCTTATGGGTCCTTAGGGGCCAACTTTCCCACCAGGTACATCTTGTAAAACCCCACATTGGGATTGCTGAGAGGTAGCCCATGGCCACGCTGCCTTTTTATACCACTCTGCAAATGCACCTTTTGGCGCATTGCTGGTGTGGTAATGAGGTCCTCTTGTGTCCTTAGGGCCTCAGGACTGAAGTGGACTTCATCTCCTGAGCAGCAGTGCACCAAGAGTGTTGTAAAAGAGGGTATGGCCTTTCAGCACTCTCAGCAAATCAGCTGTATGGGGCGTACTGGAGGTAACAGGAGGGCTAGTTGGCCCCCAGGGACCCTCAGGATGAAAGGGGACTTAATCCTCAAACCCAGAGTGCACCAGGAAGTGCATTTGCAAAGTTGTGGAGGAAGGGGCCTGGCCGTTGTCCACCCCTCAGCAATCCCACTGTGTGGGGCCCACTGGAGGTAAGAGGTAGGCTAGTTGGCCCCTAACCACCACCAGCAGTGAAGGGGACTTCAATCCCCATGCAAGAGCATGCCAGGGAGCACGTTTGCAGAGTGGTGGGCAAAAGGGGCGATGCCTGCAATGAGAACTTAGCAATCCTGCTGTGTGGGACTTACTGGAGGTAATAGGAGGGATAGTGGCCCCCAAGGATGTCCTTGGGGCGAACTACCCCTCTTGTTACCTCAAGTAAATCCCACACAGTGGGTTTGCTAAAATTAATTCAGGGGCCACGCCCCCTTTCCCCACTACTCTGCAAACGCATCTCCTGGCTGACTTCGGAATGGGGACTGACGTCCACTTTACTCCTGAGGGACTTTGGGGGCTAAGAAGCCCTCCTGGTAAGTCCTTTAAGTTCTACAAAGTAGAACTCCTGAGGGCTGATCAGAGGCCCAGAACCCTTTCTCAACCACTCTGCAACTGCGACTACTAGTTAAAGAAGCATCTGCAATGTAATAGGTTTCGCATTTGCGAGAGTTAGAGCTTTTTGCGCTGCAAATATAAAAGTGTTTTAATAATATTTCTTGGAGCGGAGTAGATGTAGGTTGTGTGTAGTGGAATCATGTGGTATGTTGTGCAGTGAAATTATGTGGATTGAAAGCATGTGGTATTTTGTGTGTATGAATTATGTAGAGTGGCATTATGTGTTATGGAGAGTAATTGTGTGGTATTTTAGTCTGTGTTGTAGAGCTGTAACCTCAGGTTTAGTCTTCCTCATGTCCATAGAAGCTTAATTATGAACTCAATGAGACAAAAATAAAGAAGGAACCGCTTAGGAGAACTTCTGGACCTAGTCAGAGGTATAAGCAGGGCCACTGGAAATATGTGACTGTTTGACTGCACCGACTTTTGCACAATTATACATTTATCACATTTGCCACATGAACCATCATATGCTGCATAATCTGCAGATTTGAATAAAAAAAATTGTTTCTGGCTCAAACTTTACCAAAAATGCAGCAACAAGTGTTACAATGTGGTGGAAGACCTTGTGCAAACCTCGAATGGTTACCTGTTACTTATTGCTAAATGTGGCTACTAATGGTATGTAAACCACTCTTGCTGTTTTCCGCGCCTCTCTTGCCTGTTTTTCCAATTCTGTTGCTTCTTTCTGAAACCCTCATGCCTCTTTCACACCACTCGTCCCTCTTTCTGCACCCCTCTAACCTCATTCTGCAACCCTCTTGTTTCTTTCTTTCAGTATCCCTCTTGCCTCCTTCTTCACCCCACTTCCCCCTTACTACATCTCTGTTACTTCTAAATGCACTGCTCTTACTTGTTTCTGCACCTCACTTGCGTCTTTGTGCACTTCTGTTGGTTCTTTCTGTACCTCTTTTGTTCTTTCTGCACCCTTTGCAAATCTTTTTGCACTCCTCTTCCTTCTTCCTGCACCCCTCCTGCCTCTTCATGTACCTCTCTTGCCTCTTTGCACCTCTGTTGGTTCTTTCTGTACCACTCCTAATTCTTTCTGCACCCCACTTGCCTCTTTCTGCACTTCCCTTGCTCTTTTCTAAACCTCTGTTGCTTTTTTCAGTAATTATCCTTCCTGTTTCTGTACTTCTCCTCCTTATATCTGCACCCTCCTGCCTCTTTCTGTACCTCTCTTGCCTCATTTTGCACCTCTCCTGACTCTTTCCGCACTCCTCTTTCCGCTTTTTGTACCTCTGTTGATTCATTCTGCACTGCTCTTGCTTCTTTCTGCACCCCTCTTGTCTCCTTCTGCACCCCTCTTTTTACTTTCTGTACCTCTCTTGCTTCTTTCTGAATCCCTGTTCCCTCTTTCTGCACCTTTCCTGCCTGGTGCTACACCTCTCTAGCCTCGTTCTGTACCTATGTTGTTTCTTTCTATACTTCTCTTGCTCTTTCTGTACCCTTCATGCCTCTTTCAACACCTGTGTTACTTCTTTCTGTACTTCTCTTCCTTCTTTCTGCACCTCTTGTGCCTCTTTCTGTATCTCTCTTGCCTCTGGTGCACCTCTACCTTTCTCTGAACCCCTCTTGCCTATTTTGCACCTCTGTTGGTTCTTTCTGCACTGCTTTTGCTTCTTTCCATACCTAACTTGCCTCTTTCTGCACATATCCTGCTTCTTTCTACACCTCTGTTGCTTCTTTCAGCAATTCTCTTGCCTCTTTCTTAACTTCTCTTACTTCTTTCTGCACCCCTCCTACCTATTTCTGCACCTCTGTTACCTCTTTGTGCACCTTCTATGCCTCTTTCTGCACTTCACTTGCTACTTTCTGCACTTGTCTTGCCTCTTTCTGACCTCTGACCTAGGGGTAGTTGTAATCCCCCTGCCCTAATATGTACTAGGGCCCTACAGGTGGTCATGCCAATCACAGGGGTACCCCAACCCATAGTGTGCCCTAGTGTATGTAGGTGTTTCACTGTATTCTAAGTGTCTTTCAACATAGCACTGGCTCTGGGCCTGGTTAGTCAGTTCAGAGTCAGTTACCACCAGTACCACCAGTACCAGTCAACAAAACGTTGGGGGCATAGTATGACTTTGCAACAAGGCCTCTTTCTGCACTTCTATTGGCTCTTTCTGCATAGCTCTTGCTTCTTTCTGCACCTTTCTTCGTCTTTTTGGACATATGTTGCCTCTTTCAGCATTTCTCTTTTCTACTTTCTGTGCTTTTCTTCCTCTTTCTGCACCTGTCCTACCTCTGTAGGTAGATGGAAGTGGCCCTCAGATACTATATAACATCCGTGATTGGACCCATAAATTCAACATGGATCTACAGGAGGTATATAAGAACGTAGACACATTGGTTAAATATCGAGGCAGGATGTTTTTAAAGAGTCCTATTTGGACGTCTCAACATCCTACGCGAGAGGTACACCTTATAATACGGGCTCGAGTGGAAGCCCGATTCCAGGAGCAATGGGTATTCACTCCATGGAAAAGAAGCAAAGTTCTTGCTCTGAAATCCCAACTACCTGATCCCCGTTAGAATCCCACCGCCTATTATAAGGAACTGACCGAGGCTGCGGCCTCTGCCGTAATGGCCCTGGCAGATGTCGAGTTATTCCTTGGGTTACTAGTTCCCGTTGATATATGGCGGCAGGTACACGACACTGATCATGCTGAACTAGGGGGGACCTGGGAGGAGTTGAGAGGTTGGGACCGAGACCGTAAACCAGGGGATAAGCCTAGGAAAGAAATAACTTCTCTGCTGGCAAAAATAATAGCACATATGCACACCTTAATACCTCCGCGAAAAGTTGACTGGGATAAACTGACAGCTTGTAGGCAGAAAAAGGATGTAAGTGTATCCGACTAGAAGGAGTCTTAATTGACTTTAGTGGGCAAGATTTGGCCACGGAGGGTGTAATTAGATTGTTTGTGAACAGGTTTGTAATGAACTTTGCCCCAGAAATTTCTGCGCAGTTACAGGCTGCAGAAAGTACTTGGACTACCTCCACCCCTTCCGTGATTTTGAGTATGGCTCAGTACTACGAACATGGAGAAAACGAAAGTAAGGATAAAGTAGAGAAAAAGGCCAAAGACCTCAAAACTCGAGTGCTGCTTCAGCAAGTAGTCCGAGGACAAGGAGGGGGTAGAGGGGCCAGTGGGCCCATGTCCACAGGGGCGGGCGCAGGCCGAGGCACGGGCGGGGCTCCAACGGTAGGGATAAACCAATGTTTATATTGTAGAGAGGAAGGACATTGGAAAGCGCAGTGTCCGTTGTTGCTTGCCCCGAACGGTGCAGTCCGAGGGCGGGGACGAGGACGAGGCGGCTCCGATCGGAGTGATATGCTCAGAGAGGAAGGATCAGGCAAGTCTGAACGAAATCATTTCGATGGTCACCAAGGCAGGCAATATTATCATGAGGATTATGCATATGAGGATCAGGATGCGTATGCCCACGCATAGAACAGCCAGGGACAGAGTAGGGGCCAAGTGTCGATCCTTGTCAATCAACAGGGACCTTATGTAATAGGGGAATTGATGGGGACTTCTGAGAATTTCCTAATTGACACGGGAGCAATAAATAGTTCAGTTGCTCGATCATTGGGAACGGGCTCTGCTGTCCATTATTCAAGATCTCATTGACAAAGGGGTGGTGGAAGAAACTGCTGCTAATATTTGTAATAGCCCGATTCTCCCGATTTTGAAAAAGAATTCTGATTCCGGTACGCAGGGACATGGTGATGCTTACTGTTTTGTGATTGATCTTAGAGCCGTCAATAAGATTGTTGTGCCACAGTATCCTGTGGTGACGGACATCACCACTATCCTCATGATGATTCCACCAACTGCCCAGTATTTTTCGGTCATATACCTGAAGAATGCTTTCTTCAGTATCCCTATCCATACCGATAGCAGACAGATCTTTGGATTCTTGTTATATGGCCGAAGCTTCAACTTCTGTTGCGCACCTCAAGGCTATACTGAAAGTCCGAGCATCTATAGCCAAGCCCTTAAGGCTCTGTTAGACGACCTGACCTTGCCAGAAGGCATCGTACTGTTGCAATATGTGGATGACCTGTTAATTGCTTCGGACACAGAAGGAGGCTGCAAAGCTGCCACCATTAAATTACTACACCATTTGGCAGCAAAAGGGAATAAGGTGTCCTTGTCTAAGTTCCAATACTGTCGACAAGAGGTAACCTACCTCTGTCATCTACTGTCGAAGGAGGGTAGGCGACTAATCCCTGAATGTATTACTACCATCTCTAATATGTCTGTTCCTTGCACGCAGCGCGAAGTTCGTGCTTTTCTTGGCATCACCTCTTACTGTCGCCAATGGATACCTAACTTTTCACTACTCGCTAAACCTTTGTTGCATCTGACTACTAAGGACGTGCATGAACCCCTCCCTTGGTCGGATGAATGTCAGCACTCTTTTGACTCTTTAAAAACTGCTTTAGGTTCTGCTCCTGTCTTGGGCACTCCTGACTACCGTAAACCTTTTGTACTATACGTGCATGAGGTCGACGGTTGCTCACTCTCAGTTTTAACGCGGGAATTTGGTGGTAAGCAAAGACCTTGCGCTTCTTTGTCAGCTACATTGGATAATGTCGCCAGAGCTCTTCCTAGCTGTCTGAGGGCCACAGCAGCTGTTGCGGTGGCCATCCGGCCTTCGGAGGGACTCGTTCTAAATTCCAATCTGACAGTGATGGTGCCGCATGCTGTGGACACATTGCTAAATAAAACAAAAACACAGCATCTCACAAGTGAACACCTCACTGGGTATGAATTGACATTCTTTGCACCACACATCACGATCACACGATGTGCAACACTAAATCCAGCTACACTGTTACCACTCCCTCCGAGTGAAGCTACCAATGATACACATGATTGCATTTACCGTACCGAGGAAGAAACAAAAGGAAGATATTGACCTTACCGACATTCCTCTATCTGACCCTCAGGGGGATTTTATGTGGATGGGTCCTGTTTTAAATTAGCAGATGGAACAACAACAGCTGCATATGCAATTACGATTTTGAAGACAGTAGTCAAAACATTTCGAGTACCCCACCGGTCAGCCCAAGCTGCTGAACTAATGGCTTTACTACGAGCCTGTGAATTGAGTGAAGGACTCGAAGTTAACATCTATACAGACGGCCAATACACCTTCGGCGTGGCCCATAGTTTTGGGCGGCTGTGGAGGGAGCGGGGTTTTCTTACTTCCCATGGCCAGAAAATACAGAATGGCTCCATAGTATTACGGTTGTTAGATGCCCTCACTCTGCCCAAGAAATTAGCCATCATCAAATGCAGTGCACACAAGGCAATAGTGGACGAAGTGGGGGAAGGGAATGCTTTCGCAGATCAGGTGGCCAAACAGACAGCTCAATCCCCAATGTCAGCTATGTTTCTGACGTCCTCCTCAAGATGGGTGGAGGAATCTGAATTGTTTGATAATACTATGGAAAGTGTGAGAGAATTACAGAAGGAAGCCACCCCCGCAGAATTAGAGAAATGGGAGAAGGAAGTAGGGAGACTGGACGAGAACAATTGTTGGGTTGATCTGACAGAAAAACAGAGGTGGTTACTATCCAATGCATTAGTACAGGCCATTGTAACTATGGCTCACAGCCCTGCCCACGTAGGAGCAAAATGTATTTGTGGACTCCTGGACCCAGTATGGAATAACCCTAATATACAAAGGACAGCTATCCGTTTAGTCCAATACTGCATGGTCTGTTTGCAACACAATCCAGGGAAGGGAGAAAATGTCCTTTTGAAGTACTCCAGATGTATTACATCCACAATGAGCGTGTTAATAATTTGAAATATGTTTTGGTAGTAGTTTGTGCTTTTAGCAAATGGGTTGAGGCCTACCCTACCAAGGAGAATACTGCTCTGGCCACAGCAAAGGCCCTTCTCAAGGAATTTGTGCCATGATTCGGTTTGCCCCGTTTGATCTGGTCAGACCATGGGGGACACTTCCATGGGGACCTTGTTAAGCATATTTGTGATGGTTTACAAATAAAGCAAAAATTCCACGCAGCCCGACATCCACAATCAGCAGGGCTCGTGGAAAAATACAATGGGATTTTAAAGCTCAAGATGGCTAAGATTCAGGAAAGCACAGGGTTGAAATGGCCTGACACCTTGCCCTTGGCCCTCATGTCACTACGGGTTACCCCACATTCTCGCTCTGGCCTTTCTCCTTACGAGATAACATTCGGCCGGCCCGCTAATATATGGGAGGTGCCCAGACCATGATCCTTTTCTGATATAGAATATCCTGTGCTGATTGATTATCTGTATGCCCTGACTAAAGATCTCCGTTCTATTCATCAGCAGGTAGTATCTGTAATGCAGCCTCTGCCAGAGGGCCCCGGACATTCACTACAGCCCGAAAAGTGGGTACTGGTCAAGAAGTTCGAACGAGGCTCCAGCTTGGCTCCGAGGTGGTCTGAGCCACGCCAAATCCTGCTTGCGACCCGAACGGCTGTCAAAGTGGATGGGAGAAAGCATTGGATACATGTCTCCCATCTGAACAAGCTGCAGCTTCCACTTCCATATGATCAGCGACACCCAGGGGGAATTCTGACACAGGAAACTGAGAGAGCTACTTTATTCGCACCCTTCTCCGACGCCTGCAAGACCGAACAAAGGCAAGAGGAGGGAGTGACGAGATCGGGTGAACCGGTCTCTGCTGAATCTGCAATTGCTTTAAACCCTGTTTTGAGTACCCCGGCAAGCGAAAGTTCTAATGAGCAATAGATACCTACAGTGCTATTTTCTGATAAGGAAGTTCCGGGGCATGTGCGATACAACCTGCGGCCGAGAAAACATCACAGTGCCTCAGACCCCACCACTAGGAGATAAGGAAAGACTCAATTGAATAGATAGGGTTTGCTAGTTTGCAGGTCTGAGGTACTGAGCGAGACACTGGACTGAACCCGTTAAGAGCTGGAACTTTGATCACTGTGCTCTGTTCAGAAAGAAAGACTTATTCCTGTGAACGGCCAGGTTGTACAACGGGATCATTCAGACAACAATTCTTTGTTTTCTTGAGATGAACGATAGGAGTCTGCCTGTGAGACTCTGACGGACACAGGGAGAAGAACCCTCTGGCAGAACGGACTGCTAGGTCGAGTTTATTTTTGGACTTTTAGCTAGGAATGTACCCTTTTGGTCGTATTGTACTTGAAGAAGAATTTCCCATTGCACCTCGATACGTGCCGTTCTATGAACCAATGTTTTCAACCTGGACCACGAGGGTTAAGGTATAGCTATTTTCATGGTCTTATTCGTATATCTAGAGCATAAATACCCGTTGCAAACAGTTTTACCCTCTACTGTTGCACCGTGTGAGCATTTGATGTACACCTTAGCACCCCACAAAGAACGACATCGCCAGACCTATGCAAAAAATGTATTTGTAGAAATGCTTCATCAGACGCACAGTACTACCAACACTACTGACTGTCTGGGTTTGTGGGCTTCTGCCTTCTGTTGTGCACAATCATGATCTGTTCCTCTCACTACCCCTGTCCTATTTTGGAAGTTGTGAAGCATGGTTCAAAATGTTTTCCGCCATGTACAATCATTATATAGAAAACAACAGACAGTACACCAAGAAAGATTGTAATATGATTTTGGCATATATCGAAGAGCATCAGGGTCTTTGACCCAAAAGGTAATGGGGGCGGGGATCGTTAGACCCTCAGGCTTGTATGAATCTGTATATGAAGGTTAAGAAAAGTACCTGGTTGCAAGATGAACTCTATGATTTTAACCATTTTAATGCTTCCCAATATTTCCAGCTTTTTGTTGATCAAAATGTTACAAGCGAACGCATTGTACCCATTCCTATTTTAAATACTTCCTCCGATTTCTGTGTACAGGGGATGGGGCATGTACCGGTTGGTGACAGTGTTTGTAATTATACCTATCGTATGAAGATACTTAGCAGTCCACCATTGTTGACGCCACCTAATGTGTATTTTGTATGCGGGGAAAATGCTTAAGCTTGGTTACCCTGTGGTTGTGCTATCTGTCCTTCCTGTACCCGCCCGTGTACATGGCACCGTCCGACTATCATAGAACACACCAGCTACACTCAGCGAGAGCAGTACCCAATAGGCAACGTTTAATAGCAGAGAAATAAGAAGGCTGTCCAGAATAGTAGAAAATGTCATAAACATCACTACTGATATCTTGGCCAATATTACGGTTGAGCTTCAGGCGACCAGGCTCGTTGCGCTCCAAAATCGTATGGTTTTGGACGTTATCTTGGCTGATCGAGGCGGAGCATGCCGAGTGATTGGCGGCTCCTGTTGTTTATATATTCCAGACTCTGCCCCCACTGTTCATTTTGCCATTCAGAAGCTGCATCGCATAGCGGCCGAAATGCATACCGAAAATGGATCCTGGTCTCTGTCCGGCTGGTTCTGGGGGCTCCTGACAACCTGGGGATGGAAATTGTTGTTAAAATTGGGTGGAGTCGCCGGTGTCATTTTCACCTGTTGCATCCTAATACAATGTGGTCCGGCTTGTTGCTCCTATTGTGCTTCCAGAGTAGCGACCATGTGCGTCCCTGCTCCAGTTTCCACTAAGATTCAGATGCTCCAGCAGGAGATTCGTGAATTGATGGCTATTGATGAGGAGGTTTTCCAAGATTAGCGTCACCTTTTCTTTAGCTACATCACGCTAAAAGGAGGGTTTGAGGTACCGGAATTGATTTCCGGTTATGTAAAGCATATAATCGATTATTTAGAATTAGCATGATGTATCTAGATTACTTACCGCAAAGTATGCAAACACTAGCATACACCCGAATTGCAGTAACTTAGGGTTCTAACATACACTGCTTTGCACGTATACACTTGCTTGACTTGACCGACGCCATTTTGTGGCCTCGTTCGAAGCCCTACATTAACAGACCTTATTCAATTACTGCACCGAAGCCGTTCCCCTGAGAAATAGCCCAACTGTTGCAATACTGCTGTCTCAGCTTGTTAGGCCTGTCAAGGTTATAGGTAGCAGGAGGTGGCCCGATAGGCACATTCCGGGAAGGGTGCGGGCGGTCTCTCTCAGAGTTAGCAGAAGGGAGTCACCCATACGACCTTGCTAATCTAGGATGAGCTAAACCAAGAGCGCTTTGTCTCCCATATTAATTAATTAATTAATTATGTGCTTATATAGCGCAGGACTCACTCCCGAAGGGGTACCTCCACGCTTCGACAGCTGCGAAACCCTTCCTGGCTTCCCTGAGAGATGGTCCCTTAATGGGTATCTCCAGGGTGAGACCAGGCATCCCCGGCGGTCTGGTGGGGCCGTTAGTGAAGATGAGGCAAGCTAGTGCCCAGAGTTGCCGAGTGTGATCGCTGATCAGAGTGGGCACCGAGGCGAGAGAATTATCGAGTCCGCTGACCCTGGTCCGGAAACCAGGGTCCATATATGGTCTTTCCCTCTGCACCAACCTGTACCAACTTGTATTTTTCCATCTTAGGTAACGGTTTCGAGACTGTAACTGTATATATGTGATGTTCTGATATTGTGCCAGCAGTCTTCTTGGCGGACCTCGTGGGGTTAGGTCGCAAGGAGCTCCTCTGGCAGAGTTTGTTTGTTATAATAAACGATTGGACCTTCTGCACTGTCAACCGACTGATTATTGGTAATGGGAATGGGATTGGTTGTGAATATAACTCTAATTGGGAGGTGGTAAATATTTTTCGGTACTTCACTTTTTTCTCAGCCCCCGTTTTACGAATCACCCCCAAACTTTCTGGGACAGAGCGGAGCGAGCAGGCCATTTTCTTGGAGGAATTTGCAAAGATTCGTCTACCGGCGCCAAAGTTATTCCAAATAGAATGTTGCGGATTTCCTATGGAAACTAGGTTTTAACTCTAACTACCTACTGGCGAAAGCCAGGAGGTAATATAAATATATATATGTACGCTCGTTTACCGCAGACCCGGTTGATGGTGGCCCATCCGAGGGTTTGAAATTGAAGCAACAGAAATGAGTGCACCATCAGTGGATTTTAATACCGGGACTCCAAAATCCAGCCTGCTTATACCCTTGATTAAAGATTTGACATCTTGGTCATTGTTCGAGTGCAGCTCAAGTTTTGGGACATGACAAACGAGCGTACATTTTTGGCGGCAGTCCAGCCACTGAGCAGCACCACCATGCTAGCAGAGGGGGCCATGCGGCAGGAATTATGCTGAGTCGCTCATGTGGAACTTTGAACAGGGATTTAAAGTAGACGCGGTTGATGGTGGCCCAAACGAGGGTTTGTAATGGAAGCAACAGAAATTAGTGCACCATCAGTGGATTTTAATACTGGGACTCCAAAATCCAGAATGCATCGGGGCATTTGACCAGCCCATCTTGGGGCGTATAAATGGCATTTTGGAAGGAGACTGGAGCACGTATTTACTAATGCGAGCGCTTCTCAGGAAGAAGGATATACCTTTGAAACGCGTCAGGCTTATCGCGTTTGGAGCTGTTTGATTGTCAACTGTGAACTGGAGCCTGCTTATACCCTTGATTGAAGATTTGTCATCTTGGTCATTGTTCGAGTGCGGCTCAAGTTTTGGGACATTGCAAAAGAGCGTACATATATATTACCTACTGGCGGTCGCCAGTAGGTATATATAGTTAGGATTTTTTCCCTATGGGATTTCTGAAAATTCTATGCCTAATAACTTTTGCGTTTGTGGACGGAATTGGCTGAAATTTTCAGGAAAATGGCACATTTTGTTTCTGAGCAGCCCTTGAAAATTTGGGGGGGTTTTGTGGAGGGGGGGCCGAGAAAAAAGGGGGGTCCCAAAACGCGTTTTTCCCATGTTAATTTCCATAGGGCGGTTGGACTCACTTTTAGCCCGAACGGCTGAATGGATTTTCACGAAACTTGGCAAAATTGTAGGGACTGTTAGCCCGATGTGCCTTTGCTAGGTCTCAATATATGTGCTTCAGTGGATTTTGAGAAATTAACGTTTAAATCAAGATATATATCTGTAACAGCGCTCCGGGCAGCTATCCGGTTAGCGAACCTTTCGCGTATCGGAACTTTGCGATGAGAAGCTGATTGGCCCTCCGGTGTCTGTCAACATTCTAAACAGTCCGGAGCGGCCGCCATCTTGTCTCTCGGTAGGATCAAGAGACAAGAGGAGGCCAAAACAAAGGGGGAAATTACCATAAGGGGGCATAGTAGATCCTCGTTGACCCCCTAGGTTTTATGTGGAGGTTTTAAAAGGGCCTAGGAGGGTCCCAAAAAAAAAAAAAAAAAAAAATTTTTTTTTGCGTGGTAAGCGCCAAGTTCGCGAACCGGAAAGCGTTCTGGGCAGCGAACTTTATGGATAAAAGAATGAAAGACTTTTCTAATGCTGTATGTTAATTGTTTGTTGTTTTTCTTGTTTTTTTTTGTTTTCTTTTTTTTAAAGTGTTTTTTTTATTTTGATTCTTTTTCATAATTTATTAAACTTTCTAACATTTCAGTGTCTGAAATGTCATTATTTTCTTGAAATATTGTTTGCAATCTGTGAGGTTGCAAAATGTCCTCATTTGCAAGGAGAACATCTACTGCTTGGACACATTGCAGCAGTTCATTATCCAAGCTTTCATCCATAAATTCCATGTCAATTTGTTCAATTAATTCCTGGCTGCTCTCTTGCAGGTCCATCTCAAAAGAAACTTGCTGCTCGCCTTCCATTTTGCCTGAAATTTGGATTAAAAAAATATATATTAGTAGAGATAGGGCACTGTTGGGATTAATTTTAGATAGGCAGTTTTTATCAGTGAATTTATCTTTTGGCAGTGTATAGTATGAGAGTGGAAATAGGACTATAAAAAAGTGTATGTGATTTAACCAAGACAAGCCTTACTCCATTCATAACTATAACAGAGAAGTCTATCTAAATACATTACTACTACAGAGGGATAGTGTATATCTAGCAGAAAAAGTCTACTATATTAAGTTATAGTGCACAATATATTAAATTTTAACTTACCTTCACAAAGAAGTTGAAGTTTTTTGAAGCTATTGAAATAGGAGGTACAACAAGAAGTAGTAGTCAAAATGGCTGTGTTTCCTTCTCTCCCTTTATATATATACAGGTATATAACCAATCAAATGTCAGGTAATAAAAGTAGAAAATGAAAGTAACATTTTCATTGGTTGTCAATTCCAACAATTCAGATGTGTTTTGTGAAGTAATTTACCTCACGGTACTTGGAGAGGTGTACAGGCTAAATGGCTAAATGAAATTTCAATGAAATTTGTGAGAATGGAAGGGATTGTTATGTAGTATGAGCTAATCTATTTTTGGTGAGAGTGTCTCTAGTCGTTTTTCTGTAAATTACTTTCCCACCTTTTTTTAGGACCGCTTTCCGGAAAGCGGCCCGGTTAGCGAACCTTAAGCGTCACGGGAGTCCACCATTTTGTGTTTCGGTCGCATTAAGATACAAGATGGAGGGCAAATAATGTTTAGAATGGGTAGAAGGGGTCATGGTAGACTTATCTTGACCCCCTAGGTTTTCTGAGCATGGCTGAGGAGGCTTATATGTGCGGAAAAAAAACGTTTTTTTTTAAAAATCCGCGAGGTTAGCTTTCGGTTAGCGAACCGGGTAGCGCTCCGGGGAGCGAAATTTGTGGAAAATTAGTGAAAAAAGTTAGAGAAAAATAATAATTGTGAGTGATCAGATGTAGGGTAGCTCTGAGAAGAGCTTTTGGGTTTATGGTACATTTAGGTACTTATAAGTAGGTACCAATGCACAGTCTTAAATTCAGAATGAAAATTCTGTTGCCCTCATCTGAGAAGTGAACTCCATCTCCTCTGTAGATATCTTGCATGTAGTAACGCAAGTTATTGTTGTACAGAGAGCCCATTCCATGGTCTCTCATGAAAGCTGAAACAGATTTGTTTACATGCTTCCTCGCTTTCTCAATTTGTGGAGAAAATTGGTTGGACCACCTCCATTTCTGTCTTTGGCATATATTGGAATATACCAAAGCAGTTTGAGGAAAAAGTGCCATTAATTTCTCCAAGGTGTCCTTTAAAAGCATTTCCAGACCTACCCCTGTCAAAGTGCCCAAATCATTACCTCCACAGTGCACTATTAACAGGTCAGGTTTTGGCAAATGCATAAAGGTTTTCACCAATGGTATCAATTGGTGACATTTTAATCCTCTTTGGCCCAACCACTTAATTTCCACATCCTGTAAATTGAGGTTGTGTAAATTTCTGTTCTCAGCATACCTTTGAGCCCAGTGGATGTAACTATGTCCAACAATCCAGACGTTAAACATGGTGGGTGAAGGTTGTGCTGCAGTCAGATGAAGTGTGGTAATGAAAGGGCAGTTGAAACAGTAGGAGTTTGTAAAGAAAAAAAACGGTGGATTTCCAATGCTAATGAATCATTAGCAGTGATTGGTGCATTTCCATTTCTGAAAACAGAAAGTTAGGGTGCATGGATGTGTTCTTTGAAAGATGTAATTTGAATGGTCAAGGAAGAAACATTTCATGAAAGATTGCACTGGATACGCAGGTGCACTGAGAGTTCAGAGTTCAATTGAAACATTGTTGTGTGAATTTGCAAACATGAGAGGTCTTCCAGGAGGTGGTTGCTATGGAAACAAGGGAGAGAGGGCAGAGGGGGGAAGGGTTTTGATTTGAAAAAAGTGAGGGAAGAGGTATGATTGGCTAATATGAGAGATATGTGAAATGAATATCTGTATTTCTGTGCTTTCAATAGCTGCAGCCTTTGGAGTGCATCCTTATTCTTCTGCTGAAGACAATTTGGTGTATTTCTGAGACTGTTTTCAAAACTCAAACAATATTTGCTAAGGTGAGAAAAGATTTATTTAATTTAGATAGAGAATAGTATGATTTAAGGAGAAAATGATGAAGAAAGCTGTCTTTTTAAAATGTGGTTTTGTCTCTAGTGATATACTAATAGAATTAGTTTTATAGAGAAATTGTAATTGCATATTTGGTGTAACATTCTGGCATGCAGTAACACAAGTTATTGTGGTACATGGAGCCCATTCCATGGTCTGTTATGTAAGCTGAAACAGATATGTTGTTTTTAAAAACGATTTAAGAAATCAACTACATTTCTGGATATGTACTGCTAGAGCTTCATAGGTTGTTTTGAGCCATATTTATAAGGTATTTGAGTGTCTAAGATGTTATGTTTTCCTTTTAAAATGTAAAGTGTTCCTCATGGGGCAAGTGTCTTGTAAATACGCTCCCACTTGTGCTTGGCAAATTTAGATTTTGATTATGGGAGTTACCTAGCCATGTTAATAGTGTCCCAAAAATGGTGCTAGGGCATTCCAGAAAACACTTTCATGTGTCTCTAGGACATTTTTAGTCATTTCTTCATGAATGCAGGTATACAATTGATTTATATGCTGTGTTTAAAAACGAATTTTGAAATCAATTAAATTTCAGGATATGTACTGTTAGAGCTTCATAGGTTGTTTGGGGTCATATTTAGAAGGCATTTTAGTGTCTTTGATGTTATTTTTCCCTTTTTAAATGGAAAGCGTTCCTCATGGGGCCCTGAGCAGTTCTTAGCCATGTTATTTAATAGGAAGTGGATAACATGGCTAAGAGCATTTGCTGGAAAATGCATGAATATCGCTGACTTTTCTGCGATATTCATGCATTGCGGCCTTTTTTTTCGCATTTGCGAGCAGTTCTTAGCCATGTTATCCAATGGGAGGTGGATTACATGGCTAAGAGCATTTGCTGGATAATGCATGAATATCGTTGACTTTTCAGCGATATTCATGCATTGCGGCTGTTTTTAATCGCATTTGTGATAAACAATTACATTTCTTGATATGTACTTTTAGAGCTTCATAGGTTGTTTGGGGTCATATTTAGAAGGCATTTTAGTGTCTTTGATGTTATGTTTACCTTTTTAAATGGAAAGCATTCCTCTTGGGGCAAGTGTCTTGTAAATACGCTCCCACTTGCGCTTGGCAAATTTAGATTTTGATTATGGGAGTTACCTAGCCATGTTAATAGTGTCCCAAAAATTGGGTTAGGGCATTCCAGAAAACACTTTCATGTGTCTCAAGGACATTTTTAGTCATTTCTTCATGAATGCAGGTATACAATTGATTTATATGCTGTGTTTAAAAACGAATTTTGAAATCAATTAAATTTCAGGATATGTACTGTTAGAGCTTCATAGGTTGTTTGGGGTCATATTTAGAAGGCATTTTAGTGTCTTTGATGTTATTTTTCCCTTTTTAAATGGAAAGCGTTCCTCATGGGGCCCTGAGCAGTTCTTAGCCATGTTATTTAATAGGAAGTGGATAACATGGCTAAGAGCATTTGCTGGAAAATGCATGAATATCGCTGATTTTTCAGCGATATTCATGCATTGTGGCCGTTTTTTTTCACATTTGCAAGCACTTCTTAGCCATGTTATCCAATGGGAGGTGGATAACATGGCTAAGAGCATTTGCTTCAAAGGTTGTTTGGGGTTATACACCATTTTTGGGAAATTATTAACATGCCTATCTAACTTCCATAATCAAAATCTAAATTTGCCAACCGCAGATGGGAGCGTATTTACAATAAATTTGCACCATGAAGAACGTAAAATAGCATACTAGACACTCAAATGCCTTATAAATATGACCCAAAACATCTTATGAAGCACTAGTAGTGCATATTTCCAGAAATGTATTGGTTTTCATTTAATGATTTACTTCATTGGTAGGCCTTCACATGTTTTTTTACCTTGGTTTTTTTCAGTGAAAATGTTATCTGCAACCATGCGTTGGCCTCACCTCAAATAAACAAAACAGGTGATGGACTGAATGTGGATCAATGACACACATTCACCCCAGTCTAAAGATCTGGGCCTAAACAAATCTTTCGATAGGCTACATCTTATCGAAACCCAGTTTAGGAAAAAACTTAAAACTTATTTGTTTCAGTAGGTAGCTTGGTTGGGAGGAGGGGGGACAGCTACTCCACTTGCCATAGCGCGGGGACACGCCAGTGGCGTAACCAGGCGCTTAATAAATCTCCAATAATAATAATAATAATAATCCTGAATTAATGATTTAAAATATTAGGGAGTAATTTATGAGTGTTGTATGCCTGTTTTGTACCATTGAGTGTCATTTTTGTGATGCAGTGCTGGTGGAAAACATTTGCTATGTTAAATAATTAGTAGGGCATTAAGTTTTAGATGACTGTTATTTATTTACTGTTTGGTAATAGTGGTTAATAACATTTTATATTATATTTTTCCACAGATTCAACTGCAGATTCTTTCATAGTTTTGAAAATGCCTACAAAAAACAGAATGAGAAAGGCGAGAAAACGTCAAAGACAGCAGGATGATGTTTTATTGCAGCAGTCCTCTTCCCCAAATACTTGTCAAAACAGCAAGAAAGGTCCGGGTAAGAGCACGAAATCATTCTTAAGAAATATTTGTAGTAAAAAAAGTTTTGCTCAAAAAAATGTTTCAGTTCACAAAAAGAAAAGTAATTTAAATGGAAAGGAGAGACCCATTACAAATGTTACTGGTAGAGGAAGAGATAACTCTGTGCATGATAGTAGAAGGAAACAACAGTTTAGGGACATTCGAAATCGAATGTTCCGTAATAGGATATTAGTTAATTTATTGAAAAATATTAAAAAGAAAGGCCAACAGAAAGCGGCATTTTATAAGAAGAAGAAAAATGTAGAGAAAATTATTGATCATGCTTTTGAAATTAAGCAAAAGTTGTTTATTTTGGTAATCAATAGAATTAGGAAACTAAGCAAGGTAATTTCTGATTTCAAAACAAAAAGTAGATGGAAGAGAGTAGTAAATCGTACTAACTTTTGTGAAGTTTTTTCCGGAGAATGGATGCATAGTTCAAGTTCTGAGGCATTTTTTAATGAGGAGAGTTATTTTCAGGATAATGATTTGGTGCATGCAGTTGACATCAGTGGTCGAGCTTATGAAGTGAAGGATGGTTGTCCAGTTGAAAAAGAACAACTTGTGACAACAGAGACAGAAGAGGCGCTAAGTGATGAGGTTTTAGGAAGACGTCCTAAGGGTCCTGTGTACATTTGGAAGTGTAGTTCTATTTGCAGTGTGCGACAGGTTTCCATCAATTTGCTTTGTGATTTTATACGGACATTTAATAAGAAAAGTTTGAAGCAGAAAATGAAGTTGTTGCAAGATTTAGATCCTTGCAGAGTGAGACAAATGACAGGTTTGCGTGGTCATTCACTGGCTTGTCTTTCCAGGAGAGTATGCCAGAGTGTTTTTCATCATTTCAGGATGCTAGCAGTGCATCATAATAAAGTGAGAAAATTAGTGAGAATGTTGTATTATGCTAAGAGTCCAGCAATTATGCTTAAACAATTATGTGCTGCTCTTTTGCATGGTTCTGAAATAGATGTGAAGAATATTTGTGAAGAAATTGAGTTTTGTTACTTTGGTAGTAAAGATGAGAATGTTCAAATTGACCCTGAAGTAGAGGGTAATGTGGAAGATAATGTACAGGTTTCTAGTACAGATAATTTTGAGAAGGAAATTGCCACGTTTCAGATGAAATCAAGTGAGAGGCCTAATTTCACTTGTGTATGTTGTCGACGCACTTATTATAAGAATCAGACTAAGGTAGTGGATTTATATGCAAAAAGTGAAAGGGAAAATAATAGTGAATGGAAGGATTTTGCCACATACTTGATGGTAGAAAATTATTTTGATTTGGGATCGGATCAACGTGTGTGTACTTATTGTTGTAATAAATTAAACCAAAACCAGATGCCTGCTAGGGCAGTTCATAATAATCTGGAATTGGTTGAGATTCCTTCTGAATTGAAGGATTTAAATACTTATGAATCTATTTTGATTCAAAGTATCCATCCATTTCAGGCTATTGTAAGAATGGAGCCAAAGACAGGAAAGTTGCCTCCAGCAGATTTACAGAGAGGATTAAAGGGAAGAGTTGTTTATTTGCCTCTAGATTTGAACAAAAACATTAACACAATTGGAATAGAAAAAGTGGAAGAGGAACCTCTGGTTATCTTGGTCAATGGGGTTCCGACAAAGAATAAGAAAATATGGCAAGATTTAGTGGATGTTAGGAAAGTCAAAAAGGCAACAGTGTATTTGAAGAAAAATAATAAGTACTATAAGAATGTATATGTTGCAGAAGAGGAAGTAAGTGATGAAGAGGATAGCGATTTGTGTGCTGGCCAAATTGAGAAAGTAGAGGCCTCTAAAAGTGAAGAAATATATGAACATTATAGTGTTCATCCTTTGCATTCCAAGGAAGTCATGGGGAATGCTATTGAGTTGTTTCAAATGAAACAAGCCAAAGGGAGTCCCATTAGTGTTTGGGAGGAAAGTTTGGAAGCTCGGTGTTTCCCACAGCTATTTCCCACAGGTCAAGGAGGAAGATATGATGAGCGACCTCATCAAATTCCTGCGTCTGAATACCGGACTTTACGATTGTATGCAGAAGATCCTAGGTTTCGGCAATGCATTCCCTATTTGTTTCATCTCCTGTTTGAAAGCGATCTGTCTGGACTGTCATATGCAGTGAACCACATCTTAAAAAGTGGTATACAGATGCGAAACATCTCGGCAAGTGACTTTATGCATAAAGTCAATGTCCAAGACAGTATTTTGGATTCTCACTTAATTAATCTCATGGCGTGTCAGCGTGGTACTAATGAGTACTGGTACCGTCGTCATGGTGATTTAAAATGTATGCTGAGGAACTTAGGAACTCCAACATGGTTCCTCACTCTGAGCTGTGCCGAGTATGGCTGGGAAGACTTACTTGAATTTCTACGAGAGGCAAATGGAAATATTGAAAACATTGAATTCAAGACACCTGGAGAACTGTGTTCTTTGGATCCAGTGAATGTATGCAGGTACTTCAATCATAGATTTGAAGCTATGATGTCTTTCATCACAAATAAAAAGAATCCACCTCTTGGAGAGGTGTTGGATTTCTTCTGGAGAAAGGAGTACCAAGCAAGAGGTGCCCCTCATATACATATGTTGTTGTGGATCAAGGATGCACCTAAATTTGGAACAGATCCGGATGACTTAGTGATGAATTTCATCGAACAGTATTCTACGTGTGCTGTTCCAAACGCAACGGAGAAGAAAAGTCTAAGAGAACAAGTTCTTCGTTTCCAAAGCCATCGTTGTGGAAAGTACTGTCGTCGTAAATTCAGAAACAAGGACAAGTTCTACACCAAATGTCGTTTCAACTTTCCACGACCGGTGATTTCTAAAGGAAGAGTGAACAGTTTGATGTCTTCGCTGCGACATAATGTGACGAGGAAATCACCCAAGAATACATACAATTTGAAAAGGAACGAAGAGTCCAAGTACATCAATGACTACAACCCAGTGATTTTGTCCATGTGGAATGCTAACATGGATATACAGTTTGTGGCTGACAACTGTATGGCTGTGGCTCGGTATGTGACATCTTACATCACCAAAAAAGAAAAGACCGAACTGAAGGATATGTGGGAGGACATTTCCCATGAAAAGAGCCTCAGCAAGAAGTTGTACAGTTTCAGTCTGAAGATGTTGTCGCATCGAGAAATCGGAGCTTACGAATGTTCTGATCGATTGTCTTCAGCAAGTCTCTATGCCAAATCCAGGAGTCTCGTTTGGGCGAGTCTTGGTCTTGCTGCAACGCGAAATCGAGTTCTAAAACCTGTCCGGGAAATTGAGTATTTGGCAGAAAAGGAACCAAACAATACCGACATTTTGAAGACCAACATGTTGGATACATATTATCCAAATCGAAGCAGTCACCTTGAGAATGTTTGTCTATATGAGGTTCTCCAAAATTATATATTCAAGAGGAACATCAAAGAAGATATTGAGAAAGGAGTGTTTGCTGTAATTGGAAGTGAGGGATGCCTGGTCAAGCAAAGAAAATGCCAATTAGTAAACCATCGAAAATTGAGTGGTGAATCTCCAGAAAAAAAGGAGTTTTTTTATTTAGCACTTTTGCAACTTTTCAAGCCTTGGCGTGCAGAAGAGGAACTGCTTGGAGATTTCCTATGTTACGAAGACTCTTTCAATGCAGCCAAGGAGTCCATAGAATGTCCTGCTTTTTCTAAATATCAAGAAATGCTAACTTTGGAAATTGAGCAGGAAGCAACGATTGCAGCCGAGATTGCCAGAGACAGTTCTCAGGACAGTCAGAGTTCTGTTTCATTGAGTCAAGATCCACTTGGAGGACCTATTATCGAAAATGAAGCTGCCACTGCTATGAATGAAGTAGAAAGAGCCATGGCACATGCTCAGGAGGATTCAGTTAACTTAGAAGACTTGGAAAAACAACTCAACGTTGAGCAGAGGAAAATATATGATGAAGTTACCACGGAAATTGAGCACGGATTAAGTCATGAGAAGAACAAATGCTCATGTACATCGTTGAAGCCTGTCCGACTGTACGTGAGTGGAGAAGCGGGAACTGGAAAAAGTTTCCTCATTAAAGCAATCTCTTGTTATTTGCAGGAAAGGACTGAGTCATCGCTGTCTTGTGTTGTCACCGCTCCTACTGGACTGGCAGCACATAACATTAAAGGTATTACTTTGCATCGTCTACTGATGCTGCCGGTGGAGCATGACAACAAATTACAATACAACAAGTTATCTGGAGATGCTTGCTGTGAAGTTTCAAGAGTCTTGAGGAAAATGAAACTACTTATCATTGACGAAGTAAGCATGGTTTCCAATGTCATGCTTGCCTTTGTGCATTTGAGAATGCAAGAAGTACTTAAAACTGAATATGATGTGTTATTTGGTGGCAAACACATCATTGTTTTCGGAGATCTTCTGCAGCTGACACCAGTAAAAGGTCAACCTGTGTTCAAAATACTCACGCATGAAGATACCAGGAAGTGCCTAGGGAGCATTGGCAACGTCAATATATGGTTAAACTTCAATTATGCAGAACTGCATCAAAATATGCGTCAGGCAAAGGATGAAGATTACAAGAATATTCTACAAGATATTAGAATTGGAAAAGTGACTGAGCATGGGAAAGAAGCTTTAAATGCACGATTACTGTCAAATTTATATCCAAAACAAGAGATTGTGCCTGAGAATATTTTTCAGAAAATTACTGAGAAGAAATCCGGGATATGTCTCATGCCAACTCTTGCAGAATGTGCCATCTTCAGCAACAAAATGTTGAATTTAGAAAAGCAAGAGATTGTGAAACTTGAAGCTATCGACAAATTAGAGCATATGGGATCAACAATTATTTTGTCAGACAATTTGAAATCAAAATTGGATTCATTAGAGAAGACTATATCTAAAACAGCGGGTTTTGAAAAGACTTTGAATGTGTGTTTAAATTGCCGAATTATTTTGAGAAGGAATTTACATGTAGAAAGAGGTCTGGTAAATGGATCAATGGGTAATGTTGTTGATTTTGAGAAATACAGAAATAGAGATGGAATAGAATTTTTAAAAATTAAATTTGATGGCATTGAGGAAGTACAGCAAATTGGTCGTTGTTCTGCTAGGTTTTTGCTTGTTAAAGATTTATATGTTCGCCGTAAACAGTTTCCTGTTTGCTTGGCATATGCGGTGACAATCCATAAATCGCAAGGTTTAAGTGTAGACTGTGCATTGGTGAATATTGGCAGTTCTGTGTTCAAGGAGGGTATGGCATATGTGGCATTGTCACGAGTTAGAACTTTATCGGGATTGTACTTAATTGACTGTGATGTAACAAACATTTGTGCGGATCTAGATTGTGTTAAGGAATACAATAGGTTAAGAAGAGAGTATGCGCCACATTTGCCTCAATATCCTTTGTTTGAGAAACGTGTGGTAGGCCGCAAGCGTAGAAATAGCAGTAATAGTAGGGAGGTTGTTGCAAAAAGACTAAAAGTCAATGAACCGAAAATTGTTAGCAGAAAGAAAGTGGATTCTGTTGAAGATGTTGTCGGTTTTCAATTTGAAAACAGTTCTGGTGTCAACTGCTATGCAAATGTAGTGGTTAATGTTCTCTTTTCACTAGAGAGTTTAAAAGAACAGATTCTGTTGAATTCTGAACAAATTTTATGCTGTTTGTTGAATTCTGTTTTCGAGAAATGTAGCACTGATCGAACAAAAGTAGAAAGTGTGTCTGAAGTTCGTTATCTGTTAGATGAATGTTCAGGTCAAACAGACTTCTCTGAAAATAATCAGCAAGATTGTCAGGAGTTTTTAATGTATATGCTTGATATATTGCAAGTTGAGGGTGTAGATGTAGATCACCTGTTTGGGCTTTCTTATCAATGGCAGCATGACTGCGAGAATTGTAGGATATCAAGTACTACTAGTGTAGACTCAGAAAGATTTATATATTTAACTTTGCCAGACAGTAAATCAGTCTCCTTTAATAAGCTAGTAAATGCAGCGGATCACAACATGGAGTGTAGCCAATGTAAATCTGAAATGATGTCAACATTACTTATACGTAGATATGGACAGTATGTCATTTTAATGATGCAACGATGTAGGCCTGATGGATCAAAATTGTCAACTTTAATAAAAAATTTTGTGGCTTCTCAGCTTTCAATATCAGGAAGGACTTTTGTAACTGTAGCAATCATCTATCACGATGGTCCTTCAACAACTTCAGGACATTATACAGCTTATTTAAAGTCTCGAAACGGCTGGTCATTCTGCAATGATTCCGTTGTAAGTTTCAAAAAAAAATTGCCGTTTGACCTTAAAAATTCTTACCTGGTGTTTTTAAAACCAAAATTTTAAAGAAAGAATCTCGAGATTTCCTGTGAAGAATTGGAAAAGGTTCATCAAGTTGAGGGAATGTAAGTCTGCAATGCTGTCTAGATTATTGGTCCAAAACTTTTAATTATAATGTTATTTTGTAAAATCCGACTATATAAACCTGATGCAAGTAAGTCTGCTTCATAGTAAGCAGTATCAGTGTCATAGGAAAAGGAGAACATGAGTGACAAAGAAGAGTAAGATATTAGTAGTCCAGGATTGTGAAAATAATCTCAAATGTTTTCTTTTTGCAAGTTGCGAAAATAGAAAATGTCGGGATTTGATTGGAAGAATTACAAGACTTGCGAATCGCGGCAACATGATTTGGCCTAGTGGAAACATGTGATAGAATGAGAGAAGTCTTTTTTTCTATGTAACATATTTTTCGTATCGATGGAGGTTTTCTTTCAGAAAGTGGCGGGCTGAAAATATTTATAGCACAACAGAGTGGATGCTGTTCATAGGAGATCCTTCGACGTCATTGAAAGTAAGTTAATTTTAAGGAGTTTTGAAATCAGATTTCTTAGGTTGTATGGGTTTTTTAAACACAGTCATTTTGATTGTGTTTTTTTTTCCCCGCTGTTACATGATGAATATCTTCAAGTCACTGATTTAAGTGAAATTTGATACATTCTGAGAACAGCAAAAATAAACCATTTAACATGTATAATTAATGTTATGCTTTTTGTACTTATGATATACATTTAGAAATGTGAGGTAGATATGGAGAAGCTGAGTTTTCTGTAAGTGTCAATTTTAATGCTTACAGTGCTGTACTTCTGGGTACTGTTTTTTTTAAAAAAAAAAGAAATAGGCCTCACCTCAAAGAAAGCTCTTGAAAGTACACATCTTATTTGCATCCTAAAACAATCATTTAAAATGTTAGACACAATTTTATGATGGATTTACATCTCTTTTGCGCTGTTATTGCATCACTATTGTGAGACATAAGCAATGCAAAAAAAGCACCATGTTCCAAAATAGGCCTTAGTTCATCAACATCAAGATACAGTTTCTTTAAAATATATATATTTAGGATTGTGTAGGGGACGTAGAGAAGCAGAGACTTCTGTAAATGTCCAAGTTGTTGAAAAACTGTTTGTTCTTGAACCTTTTCCCTTGTCTTTTCTAATTTTTAAATACATGTTTTAATATTTTTGGAAATGTTTGTTTTCTGTTTTACAGATTGAAAGTATGAAAAAATATTTTAAAAAGGTAACAAGAATTATAAGGTACATGTTTTCTACTCTTTTTACCCGCAATGCACTGCTGATGATGTCTCTGACACTATCTCTGGTTTACTCTCTATAGCTGTCTTTCTTTTTACATTATTCTCTGTTTACTTCCCTTATACTAACTCTTCTTTTTTTTAAAAAAATATTTTTTGGTTCGCTTACAGTTCGCGAACCGGTCAGCGAACTTGAAGCGAACCAAAAGAAATAGAGCTTGCCAGAGTGATAAACATTCTAGCAATTTTATTTTAAAGGGGGGGTAGTTCTGAAAAGAACTTTTTTTTTTTGTTTTTGTTGTTTTATTTTTATTTATTTTTTTTCTGAACATTTTTTGATTTTTTTGTATTTTTAGAACAGTTTTATGTACATCACTGATGACATCTCATTTGACATTACTGATCACATCACTGATGATATCATTCATGTGATAATACGATGAACCTCTTCAGACTCTAATATAACCTTAGATACAATCAGTGTAAACAGACACTCACAGACTGTCACTCATCCATGGAGTTACTCACACACCTAGTCAGTCATGCAAAGAATCAATCGCACCTCCATTTCCTCAACTATACAGTTATACAAACTTTACTTATTCATACATATACTAACACATATTTACTCTCTTATACAATCCCTGATACAAGTTCACAATGATCCATACAGCCACTCACACATTCACTGGCTCTTATGCACAGTTATTTATATATGTCAACTCTCACTTGTACTGTGTTTTACATATGTACTTACTTTGACATGTAGCACTGAGATAGCGCCTTGAAACCCTCTGGGTATGTAGTGCGCTATATAAATTATATGACTTGACTTGACTTGACTCACCAATACACTCATGCACACAGTCAACCGCCCATACAGCTGTTTCCACATGCACTTTTGAAACCATGCATCTAGTGAATCAACTGCTCACACATCTATGCACACAGTCATACACCTCCCAGCCACCCACACACACACTCAGTCTCCCATACAAATACCTGGGCTACCAATCAATAAACCATATAGTTACTCATATAGCTACTTATCAACACATGCAGCAGTTTACAGAACAACAGACATAATAATGCACAAATTAAGACAGTTTAGTCACTAACCCATGCACTCAGTGAGACATATTTAATCACTCACTCATACAGTCAGTCATGCACCTACTAAATCCTTCATCCAGACACTTATACATCCACTCATTCTTCAATATGTAAGACATATTTTAACTTTACAGAAACATACAGTCACTGGGTGTTGTCATCAGTGATGTCATCAGTGATGTCATTTGAGATGTCATCAGTGATGTCATCAGTGATGTCACTGACCATGTCATGAATGATGTAATATGTGACATCATCAGCAGTGGATTGCGGGTGCGCGATATATAGTTAGCGCAACTAACTATATATGGAATTTCAATGGTTTTATGCGAGTATAATAAGGTTTTGTAAATGCAAATCCCTAACTATATATGGTCTATAACCTATGGTTTTTTCAATGAATTTTCAAGGTTTTGTAAATGCAAATTCCTAACTATATATGGTCTATAACCTATGGTTTTTTCTGTGAATATATATATAGTTAGGATTTTTTCTCTATGGGACTTTTGAAAATTCTATGTCTAATAACTTTGGCGTTTGTGAACGGAATCGGCTGAAATTTTCAGGAAAATGGTACATTTTGTTTCTGAGTAGACCCTGAAAATTTGGGGGGGTTTTGTCAAGGGGGGGCCGAGAAAATACGCGTTTTTCCCATTTATTTTTCCATAGGGCGTTTGGCCTCACTTTTAGCTCGAACGGCTGAATGGATTTGCACGAAACTTGGCAAAATTGTAGGGACTGTTAGCCCGATGTGCCTTTGCTGGGTCTCAATATATGTGCTCCAGTGGATTTTGAGAAATTAACGTTTTAAAAAATAGATATATCTGTGACAGCGTCCCGGGTAGCGCTCCGGTTCGCGTACTTTTCGCGTTACGGAACATTGCGAAGCGAAGCTGATTGGCTCTCCGGTGTCTGTCAACATTCTAAACAGTCCGGAATGGCCGCCATCTTGTCTCTCGGTAGGATCGAGAGACAAGAGGAGGAGAAAAACGAAGGGGGAATTTAATGAAAGGGGGCAAGGTAGACCCCTCTTGACCCCCTAGGAATGATGTTGGAGTTATTAAAGGGTCCCGTGGGGCAAACAAAAAAAATTTGATTTTTCGCGGTAGAAGCGCTTCCCGGTTCGCGAACCGGTAGCGAAACGGGAAATCGCCATTGTGTGTTTCGTTTTAATTAAATTACAAGATGGAGGAAAAACAATGTGGGAAATGGGTATAAGGGGGTATGGGAGACGTATCCTGACCCCCTATGTTTTCTGAGGGTGGCTGAGGATGCTCATATATGTTGATACATGTCTTCCAGTGGCTGCCCGTGAGTGGATTTTTAATTTTTTGCTGCGTGACGTCTGTTAACGTTCGATTCGAAGGAAATCAGGAAGTGTTGACCGCCATTTTGTCACTGCGAGTAAATATATTGTTAAAAATAATTGTTATAAATTAATCCGTATTGATAAACATTGTCTGCGCCATCTTGCCTTTTTTTCAATGCCGCACTTTTGTCGTGCACGGCAGCTATTTTAGATGCCTTGACCAGACCCACTCTCTGCACGCCGCCGATCCTCAGCATGGCTCCCCACCCTCGCAAGCATCTCCCCCACGCACTGGTCACCCCCGGGGCTTTCATCATTTGGGAAAAAAAAATGTTCGAAAGCAATGAAAAGTGTTATTTTTAGGTCATATGACCAAGCCTTTCATCATTAGAATAACAAAAGTAAAATGAACCAATGAAAAGTTTTATTAACAAGTCACATGACCTGTTATGCTTACGTTACACGCTACGCGCCACGCTCTGGATCGTTTCCGGGAAGCTGCGCCTCGCGCACCGGAGCACTTCCGGGTGCGCTAACGCGGCACGTCATATGACGCATTACGCGACAACGTAGGTCCAGAATATAGTAAAAATGTCTCCACCAACCAGCGGTCGGAACACAACCCCTTTCAGCAGTCCAAAAAGTTCTGTTAAATGACAACAGAAGGGACAGGCTATAAGAACCATCAGTCAAAGAGGGGAGGGCAAGTTCTTCTCTACCGGGTCACGTTGGGGCTCCACCGGACCTGATCGAATTGGTAGTCTACATTGTTTCTGGATGTTTCAGACTGAAGCTGGCGTCAGCATGAGAGCATCACCATCTCGTGGCTCCGTCGTGGCTATTCCGCGAGCAATCATGGCAGCCGCTCCCCACCGGAAGCCTGCGGGAGTCGGGGGCCCCGATGACTTTTGTAGAATCTTCAAGGCTGAGGGGACGCTTTCGAGAATGGGGCCCAAGCCCTAGCAGGCAAATGTCCGAGTTCCAAGGTGTCCCAGGGCCATTTTAGTGGACCAGGCCCAAATCCGAAGAGCCGGCCGCCATTTTAAGAGTCCTGTGGCAGCCGCCTATCGCTGCACCGCAAGAGTGGGCGCAACTCAACTAGATGGTGAGCGAGACGCTGTAGCCGCAAGAGCGGGCAGTAAACAGCTGAATGGCGGATGAGGCACAGTGTAGCAAAAGCGGGCGGAATGGCAACTGAAACGGTAAAGGGGCGCCCCACTACAGCAGACGAGCCTCCACCTGGGGAGGCCGATTCACGCCGCCCCCCCCCCCCCCCCCGGGGCGCCCCACGCCGTTTTTCGGCGCAGCATTGTAGGATGCCAAGACCAGTGCGGCAAGTAAAGGACATCACCTGGGTGCCGTCCAGATCTCAGCGCGTTGTGCTGCCTTCGGACTATTCGCACAAAAGACCGCTACTGACGAGGCACAGTGCAGCAAAAGCGGGCAGAAAACCGCTGAATGGCAAGTGAAACGCTAAAGGGGCGCCCCACTACAGCAGACGAGCCTCCACCTGGGGAGGCCCGCTCACGCCGCCTCCCCCCCCCCCCGGGGCGCCCCACACCGTTTTTCGGAGCAGCATTGTAGGATGCCAAAACCAGTGCGGCAAGTAAAGGACATCACCTGGGTGCCGTCTAGATCTCAGTGCGTTGTGCTGCCTTCGGACTATTCGCACAACAGACCGCTACTGACCATTGTTGCTTCTGTTTTAAAAAAAAATTGTTAACGTGTTTACTGTTTATGGTGCGTTCTATATATTTATAAGTTATTAAAATGTTATAATCCTACTACTTTGTTGGAGTGCTATATATTTTTAATGTGACACATAATTGTGAAGACTTTGATGTACAAAAAGGCATCCCTGGAATCTTCCACTTCAGGCTCGGTCCCACACACCCTCACAGTGAGAATCCCCTCCCCAATCACAATACAGGATCGTTATCAAATAGTAGGAACGCGTGTGGTGTGACGGATCTCATCGGGTGGGGGCCTTGATCTACTGTAACTCCTTTGAAGAGGGGTGATTCTTTACAGTTGAGGCCATAAACTACATCCGCAGGGCTAGTTGATAGCCTGGGACCGGCCTGGACAATCAGACACAAAGGAAGTGGAATGTCAGAGGGTGCGGTAGTGAATAGGGTGAAAGGGTGGTGTCGGGCAGGCACAGGGTGTGATTCTCAGGGAAGAGCAGCGCAGATGGGGGGAGGTTTATGGCCCATGCATAAGACAGAAAGCGGGGGTGACCAGTGCGTGGGGGAGATGCTTGCGAGGGTGGGGAGCCATGCTGAGGATCAGCGGCGTGCAGAGAGTGGGTCTGGTCAAGGCATCTAAAATGGCTGCCGTGCACGACAAAAGTGTGGCATTGGAAAAAAAGCAAGATGGCGCAGACAATGTTTATCAATACGAATTATTTTATAACAATTATTTTTAACAATATATTTACTCGCAGTGTCAAAATGGCGGTCAACACTTCCTGATTTCCTTCGAATCGAACGTTAACAGACGTCACGATCGGCGGCGTGCAGAGAGTGGGTCTGGTCAAGGCATCTAAAATGGCTGCTGTGCACGACAAAAGTGTGCCATTGGAAAAAAAGCAAGATGGCGCAGACAATGTTTATCAATACGGATTAATTTATAACAATTATTTTTAACAATATATTTACTCGCAGTGTCAAAATGGCGGTCAACACTTCCTGATTTCCTTCGAATCGAATGTTAACAGACGTCACGCAGCAAAAAAAAAAAAAAAAAGCTCATGTGCAGCCGCTGGAAGACAAGTATCAACATATATGAGCATCCTCAGCCACCCTCAGAAAACATAGGGGGTCAGGATACGTCTCCCGTACCCCCTTATACCCATTTCTCACATTGTTTTTCCTCCATCTTGTAATTTAATTAAAACGAAACACAAAATGGCGAATTCCCGTTTCGCGTCCCGGTTCACTACCCGGTTCGCGAACCGGAAAGCGCTTCTACCGCAAAAAAACAATATTTTTTTATTTGCCCCACGGGACCCTTTAATAACCCCAACATCATTCCTAGGGGGTCAAGAAGGGTCTACCTCGCCCCCTTTCATTAAATTCCCCCTTCGTTTTTCTCCTCCTCTTGTCTCTCGATGCTACCGAGAGACAAGATGGCGGCCGCTCCGGAATGTTTAGAATGTTGATAGACACCGGAGAGCCAATCAGCTTCGCTTCGCAAAGTTCCGTTACGCGAAAAGTTCGCGAACCGGAGCGCTACCCGGGACGCTGTCACAGATATATCTGTTTTTTAAAATGTTAATTTATCAAAATCCACTGGAGCACATATATTGAGACCCAGCAAAGGCACATCGGGCTAACAGTCCCTACAATTTTGCCAAGTTTCGTGCAAATCCATTCAGCCGTTCAAGCTAAAAGTGAGGCCAAACGCCCTATGGAAAACTCAATGTTAAAAACGCGTTTTGGGACCCCCCTTTTTTCTTGGCCCCCCTTGACGAAACCCCCCCAAATTTTCAGGGGCTGCTCAGAAACAAAATGTGCCATTTTCCTGAGAATTTCAGCCGATTCCGTCCACAAACGCCAAAGTTATTATACATAGAATTTTCAAAAGTCCCATAGAGAAAAAATCCTAACTATATATACCTACTGGCGACCGCCAGTAGGTAATATATATACATATATATATATAACAATTCTATGGCAAAATGAAACCCCTCATTTTATTCCTTTGCAAATTAAATCTTTTACGTGTTAACACTTTATTCCAATCAAGATGACTTCAGGTGTGCCATACTTTTGTCATAAGTAAGACTGTTAGCGCTCTAGTTGTTCTTTAGAACACTCTGGGACATTCTGTCTCTGGGCTATAGTTGGGCTACATCTGGCTGATATTTGGGCTACATTTCTTTTTTTTGTCTCTGGTGGCCATCTTTGGGCTACATTGGGCTACATTGGTCTATATTGGGCTACATTGGGCTACATTTGGGCTCTAACATATATAAAGCCCAATGTAGCCCAATATATATTTTTCAAAGTTAATTTTCGTAAAAACCACTGGAGCATATATCTTGAGACATAGCAAAGGCACATCGGGCTACCAGTCCCTACAATTTTGCCAAGTTTTGTGGAAATCCATTCAGCCGTTCGAGCTAAAAGTGAGTCCAACCGCCCTATGGAAAACTCAATGTTAAAAACACGTTTTGGGACCCCCCTTTGTTCTCGGCCCCTGCTTGACGAAACCCCCCCAAACTTTCAGGGGACACTCTGAAACAAAATCTGCCATTTTCCTGAAAATTTCAGCCAATTCCGTCCATCAACGCAAAAGTTATTCAACATAGAATTTTCAGAAATCCCTATTCAAAAAAATCCTAACTATATATACCTACTGGCGACCGCCAGTAGGTTATATATATATATATATATAATGTGTATATATATATATATATATATATATATATATATATATATATATATATATATATATATATATATATATATATATATATATATATATATATATATATATATATATATATATATATACACATTATTTTATTTAATTAAAACATTTATTCTTTTAAATTGCTTTATTGATATTGTTTTTATTTGTTATTTTATTTTATTATCCTTTACACCCTAAAAACTAATCCCACCATGCTCCCTTTAAATACCCCTGTACACCATAATCATAACCCAACCTTACTCCTTAAAAGCCCGACACTTTTTAATATATATGTGGCCCCTCTGGCAAACATCATTAGGAGCTGGGGTTTTCTCCCTATATCCTACGCTGATGACACCCAAATAGTGGTGTCTTTCTCGAGCAACACAGGTGAGACAGCAAGTAGGTTTAGGCTTTGTATGAGCCAGGTTAGCCGCTGGATGCAGACGAACTGCTTAAAATTAAACGGGGACAAATCTGAGGTCCTGCTGCTGGGGGCTCAACACATAATTTGGTCACCAGATTGGTGGCCTGATAGCCTGGGTGACTGCCCATCACTGGTAGATAGCGTAAGGAACCTTGGGTTCATGTTTGATTCCAAAATAATTTTAAGGCCCAGGTTAATACACTCTTCTTATCTTTATGGTACACTCTTAAGCTGATAAGAAAGCTCCTGCCATTTGTCCCTCTAGACACAAGGAAAACGCTTGTAACCATGCTGGAATTATCAAAAATTGATTATGGAAATGCTCTGTATGCAGGGCTCCAAAAAGAGCCATTACTAAAGCTTCAATGCCTTCAGAATGCGGCAGCCAGGCTAGTCTTGGATATACAATGATTTGAGCCGGTGGCTCACAGATTGAGTAGTCTCCATTAGTTAACAGTGGAGAAGAGAATTCGTTTTAAGTCAGCATGCCTGGCATATAAGGCTATTGTCCCCATTTTCTGAAACATAATCTTAGACATTATGACCCTCCGAGGACCCTCAGGTCCAGTAGTGCCATGCTACTTGAAACCCCCAGATTCAAACAACTTAGATGGGGGGAGAAGTTCTGTTCTGCACACAGCAAAGATTTGTAATCAGATACCAGTGGTAATAAAAAAAAAAACATCACTGCTATCCTTCCGAAAGTCTTTAAAAACATGGCTCTTCTCAAAATAACTTATCTAAACTAACCATTAGCGTTCTGGTCCTACCCACCTTTTTAACATTACTGGCAGTCTTAAGTCATTTTTAGCGCCAAGACACCCTTGGGCAATCGTGCGCTTTAGAAATATGATAATCAAATCAAATCAAATCAAAATACCCCAACACCCTCAAACACTAACCCAACTTAACCCTATAAATATACCCTGTATCCCAAAACCCAAACCTATTCCTAAACCCTAAAAATACCCCTGAACCCCAAAACCCAAACCTAGCCCTGAACCCTATAAATACCCCTGTACCTCAAAACCCAAACCTACCCATGAACCCTAAAAATACCCTTGTACCCCAAAACCCAAACCTAGCCCTGAATCCTAAAAATACCCATGTACCCCAAAACTCAAACCTACCCCTGAACCCTAAAATACCCCTTGTACCCTAAAACCCAACCCTAGCCCTGAACCCTTAAAATACCCCTTTACCTCAAAACCCAAACCTACCCCTGAACCCTAAAAATACCCCTGTACGCCAAAACCCAAACCTAGCTCTGAACACTAAAAATAACCCTATACACCAAAACCCAAACCTACCCCTGAACCCTAAAATACCCTTGTACCCCAAACCCCAAACCTAGCCCCGAACCCTTAAAATACCCCTTTACCCAAAAACCCAGACCTACTCCTGAATCCTAAAAATACCCCTATACCCCAAAACCCAAACCTAGCCCTGAACCCTAAAAATAACCCTGTACCTCAAAACCCATACCTATCCCTAAATCCTAAAACTACCCCTGTACCCCATAACCCAAATCTATATCTGAAATATTAAAATACCCAAACACCCCAATACATATACCTCAGTACCCAAAAACATATACCCCTATACCCATACTTACCTTATCCAAACATTAAAAAAAAACAGGCTTTTACCATTCATGCATTTACAATGAATTTGGTCGTAAATGTCTGCGTGGTAAAACCATATAAAAAGTAATGCCATGGGTTTTAATGGCATTGCGGAGTCATGGTACTTTCCTAATTATAGTATGCGGAGTGATGGTATGCGGAAAGAAAGTTGCGGAATAATGGGTGTTTACCCTCCCCCGGTAAGTACATTGGTGGCACGGAGGCCCACATCTCCAGCAACATACTCATATTTTTTCACCACCGATTTGAAAAATGCACAGCTTTCTCTCATTGATGGCCAACACCGACATACACTTTTAGACACACCTCCCGCCACAAGTTCTAGAATTGCGAATGTTAGAGCTAAGGAGCTACATTCGAATCAGCTCAACATCATGTGATTCCAGGCAAATCGCTTTGTCTCCCCGCGCCTACCACAAATGAATGTGTTCTTCTGTAATGTAAATTGTGCTCATGCCATGTTATAAGTTTGCGCTATATAATATTGCAAGGAAAAATAAAGTAGGGAAACTCGAGTTCACACACTACTGAAGGCGCATTCTTAAGTGCATCAGCAGTGCACTGTGAATCAGAGCGTTTCACATGCCTGTCACAGATAAGAAATGCTATCAAAACGAAATGCTACAAAACAATATACTACTGGCCGGCAGCAATTTATAACCGGACAACGTCGGGACGGGCTGCTAGTTTATAATATAGGCCTGGGTAGGAGGTGGGATCTGCTTTTTGAAAAGAGAAATACAGTACGGAACAAATAGTGAAAATGCATTAGTTCACATGAAGGGACCAATGGGCAAAGGCACTTCATTTCAAGTAGGGCAGCTTGCAGCATGCATTCTAAGCATATGTGGGGCGGTAACACGTTGAATTGAAGATGCATTACAAGAGCATGTCTCGTGGTGGGCTTATACAGCATGTGTGGGATTCAGGAGAGAGTAAATTACATTTAGGGGGTGTAGAAAGAGACAGAGAGATAGAAAGAGGTAGAGGTAGCGCATCTGCTACACAAGATACCATCTGCTGAATAATGTTACGATTACTATGTCCAGTGATCATCAGCTTGTATTTACGTACATAGGCTGTATCACAACACCCTCTTAAGAAGACACAAGGTGGCAGGTGACATTACATAAAACACCCAAATATGAAATTGGTTCTTTTGATTACTTTAGTTAGTTTCATTTATGCAAAATGTTGGACCTGGCCCTTTTTGCAGGTTCATCCCCAAAACTTTTTCTTTTTGTGAACTGTTTGTTGGTTGCAGGACTCTGGGTATTTTTCCACTGCTGATCAGTGACTAAAGTGCATAGGCTCTCTGTCTAAAATGTACTGGTAATTGTTTTATCCATTCACTGATAATCCCTCGTAAGTGCACTGTGCGTACCCAGGGCCTATAAATCAAATGGAACTATTGGACCTGAAACACTGGTTCTGCCATTTACATGAGTAGCAATTGCAGTGCCTGTGATGCAGGTTTTAACTGCCATGTTGACCTGGCATGTGAAACCACTTGTCAGGCCATCCCTCCCCTTTTACGAGATGCAGGGCACCCCTAAGGCAGGCCCATGGTATCCCAATGGGCAGAGAGCACTGTAGTTGAAACGTAGGGAATGCACTGGTGTGTTTTTCATGTCCTGAAAGTGAAATACTGCAAATGTAGTTTTTTCTACTGTAATAACAAGCTCTACTGTTGGTGGTTATCATTAACGCTGACCTGTATCATTTTACAAGGGTAACTTTGAATTGGGGAAAGCCAGAGATTTGGAGTTTAGGCTCTCTGAGCTCAGAACTGGTTCTGCCAAACACATTTTTAGTGAATATGATTTTTAAATTGTGTGTTTGAAAATGTCACTTTTTGAAAATGGGCATTTCCTTGTTTAACCATCCTATGCCTCTGTTTGCCTGTGGAATCAACTTCTGCTTTGTACTGACAGAGACCTGTGTGCCCATTCACTCTAGACAATCAAACAAAGGGAGTTGATTTGTGCCCTGTATATTCTGATTGCCCATCACCAGGCTGATGGCCTTCCTTTGTGTTAAAAATATTTTATTAGGTTTTTTGTAGACATGACAAACAAAAAAGGATAGTGTGTTGGTATATGTAATAAAATAGTACTACTAATAAAATATTACCTTAACAATGTCCATGTACCAAAAATGTTTACCATTTTCATAAAAGCAGTCAAATGAGAACACACAAGGCTGCTCCTCAAAGCAGTAGTTATACATAACTGTTAACCGAAGCAATTTGTGTTACTAAACTTTCTCTAAATACATTTTATTATAATTTTTAATTGGTTTCCATAACTGTTGAAAAGACAAAGTATTTTTTAATGGTCCCTTCTAAGATAATTGAGCACCAGGGGCCAGATGTAGGAGCCCCAATACCGGTCGGAAACGGCCGATTTCGGCCGTTTCCTACCGGTATTAGGGTTTTCAGATGTAGGGGCATGTTATTTTAGGAATCGGTAATTTTACCGATACGGTAAATATACCGATTCTGTAAAATACTGAACCGGTATATTTACCGAATTGGTAAATCCATATGTAGGTGACACTCCTAAGAGTGGCACAGGTCCTTAAGAGTCAGTATTTTACCACACAATCCTATTGTGTGGTAAAATACCGAATTCAGGTGTGCATGCACATCTGTGCATGCACACCTGTGCAATGTGACACACAGGCATGCCCTTAGGGCATGTATGTGTGCCACATGTCACACTAGCCTGTACTTGGGGTGCTAAAGGGTATCAAAGTGACACCCCCTGCACCCTTGCAGGATTCAGTATTTCGGTATCGGTAAATACCGAATGTTACATATTCGGTAAATTAGATTTTTAATTTAACTACATCTGCCTCCTTCTAATTTACCGATTCATAAATACCGAATCGGTAAAATTCGGTATTTATGAATCGGTAAATTAGATTTACCTACATCTAGCCCTAGATCTGATAAAAATAACATATGACCACTATAATTGGATTGATATTGTTTCTGATGATTTCCAATTAGAAGTAATGGATTTAATAGTGCTAGAGATAAGGAGATTAAAAACATTAGATTGAGGTTCCAGTAAGGTGGATGATAGAACATAAGAATTACCAACAAGGATGCTATAAGTAAGAGTGTCAGAAATAGGAAGTATTTCAACAATAATATCATAAACAATGTCCAGGATCTAGCTATTATATTACATTTAAAAAGCATATGTTTCAAGGTACCATCATAGCATTTGCAGTTTCAACAAAGTGGGGAGTCTATAAGTTTAGCCTTAAATAGGGAGTCCGTAGATAATTTAACAAAATAAAGGCGTCGGTTTGGGATAATGATACAGGAAACCAACCTGAGATTGATAGACCAAATTTGTCTCCATTCCTTTAAAGAAAGATTCAAGGAAAGTTCTGAATTAAAAAAAATGGATAAAAAGGTAAGGTTAGTAGCATTTGTACAATAACATTGTTTATACAATTTGGAGACAGTATGTTGGGAAGCAGAAAAAGCTTTAATAAAATGTATCGAATCTAGAGTCTTCATTTGGGGTAACCAATCGGAAAGGTGTTAAGCAGTGTGTTACAAAGTTCATATTTAGTTGCTTCAGTATTGGGTAACATGAATCTGGCTTGTAGTTCTGAAAAAGATAGTAAAGCAGTATCTTCATAAATATCTTGAAGAAAAAAAATACTAGCTGAAATCCATATTTTCCAAAATGCAATTGTACGATTATATTTCAATGTAGGATTATGCCAAAGGGAAATCACCGTAGAGTCTTATATACATGATGAAAAGGAAGCATCAAAATTAGTAATAATCAGTTTAGTGGATGCAATGATGGAGAGGATTTAAATAGTTTATTGGAATTAGACACAGATTAAAGTGATGGGAGAGGAAATGGCAACATTATATTGTCTTCAATCATTAACCATTTAGGGGAATAATTAGGGTCCAAGCACGAGGACCAAAGTGAGCCCTGTTTTAAAATAAATGTGATTTTTGAAACTGGAAGAAATCAGGCATACCAAATCCTCCATTCAGTTTAGATAGCTTAAGTCAAGTGTAAACAATACAACTTTTTTTTAAAATTCCATATACATTTACAAATAAGCTTATCAAATGTTATGTAAACTGAGATGGGAAATCTAAAGGGGGATCATTAATAAGGTATATAAAATAATTGGAGCTAATACCATTTTAATGGTTTCAAGTTTCCCCCCACCATGATAAATGCAGAGTAGACCATTGACAAATTCTTTCTGTGATTTTGGTAAATGAAGATTCACAATTGAGAGTAACAGAGTGTTTTAAAGGAAGTGAAAGAAGTATACCTAAATATTTAATTTTCTCTTTCTGCCAAATATTTTCAGTAACGTCAAGTACTGACGGTGTACAATGTACATGTAGGGGAAGAAATTCTGAGTGTAACCAGAAACAGTGGAATAATTACGTATGACATCTAAAACCGCTGGTAGAGAAGTAGTTGGGTTGCTAAAATACATAAAGACCTAATCTGCATAGGCAGATGTTTTAATGTTAACATCAACTAGCATAATTCCTTCAATATCAACATAATTCTGATTATGTGAGAGAAAAGGTACTATTGCCAGTAAAAAACAAAGAAGAGGTTACAAGGGGCACTCTTTTCTGGTTCCTCTATAAAAAAGAACGGGATTTGAAAATTGACCATTAATATAAAGTTGATATCATTTTTATAAAACTATTACCAAAATTAAAAAAGAGAGCGTTTGAAGAAGAAATTGCCAGTGAACCTCATCAAATGCTTTCACTGCATCTAAGGCTAGTAAACCAGCAGGAGAGGTAAGGGTAGAGCCTTATCCATGACATGAAAATGGAGTCTTGTGTTATTGACAGCGAAACATTTTGACATAAAACAAGATTAATCGATTTGAACATGGGATGATAAAACTCTAGCTAATCTGGTGGCAAGGATGTTTCTATACATTTTACAATCCTGGTTGATCAGAGAAATAGGATGTTAATTTAAAATGTTGGTAAGGCCTTTATCTGGTATAGGTAAGACTATAATTAATGCCTCCATAAAAGAGCTACCAAGCCCATGAGATTGAGCAAATGTAGTGAATTGGTGATGTAGGTGAGGAATGAGAGTGTCAGCAAAGGTTTTATAAGATTCTACAGGAATACCATCAGGGCCAGGAGATGTTTTAGGCTTAAGCGATTGGATAGCTAATAAAGTTTATCTACTGTGTTAGGCTTATCTAATTTGATTGTATCAGGTTGAGAGAGTTGAGGTAAATTGGCTGGGGTTAAAAATGTATCAATAATTTGAGAATCTAAAAGGTTGGGGCTACTAAACAGAGAAGAGTAACATTTAAGAAATTCCTCTATAATGTCTGGGGTAGATATAGCAATGGTACCATTGTGCCTATGGATAGCATGTATTTGATTTTTATCTTTCTTGATACAGAGATAATTAGCTAAGGGTTTTCCTGACTTGTTGGCATTAAAAGCAAATTTAGCTCTTTGGTTTGCAATCTGTATAGCAGCTCTCTCACTCTTAAAAACAATATTTTGTGAGGAAATAAACAATCTTTCTGCTTTTCAAGATGTAATGATTTGGTGTTAAAGATGTATTTTCACGTGCCATTATAGAAATAACAATTCCTCTTAAATAAGTTTTAAAAAGCATCCCATTTGAAAATAGGGGAGGTAAACTCATCAAGGTAATGCAAACAATTTTCATGGATAGCTTTTAAGATGGTATCTATATGAGTAACATGTAAAACATTATCAACATTCATGTGCCAACTGGAATAAGAAACTGAAAAATCATCTGTTTGTAAATGAAGCAAAATCATTGCATGGTATGAGATTTCAATATCAACAATAGCAGGTCAGGATATATTTTTTACTAAATCTCTAGACACTAAAATAAGGTAATCATGAGTGAGAGCAATGTGTATTGGAGAAAAAGGTGAATTCATTTTCAGGGGGGAAATGCGGTCTCCAAATGTTAACCAGTTTTGTGTTTTTAAATAAGGTTCTGAGATAATGAAATGCTTTGAGATGATCATATTTGGTTGAGAAAAGTCTATCTAAAAGATGGTCACCAATCAAATTAAATCACCCCCCAAAACTTAGGAAACTTTCCCAAGTTGATACATTTCAAAAGTAACATTAGACCAAAAATTAGGGTCATCTGCTGTTGGCCCATATATATTAATTAGGTGTAAAATCATATCTCCAATTTTAACTTTGACCAAAAGAAATCTACTATCTGCATCATATTTTTTGTATAGAAATTGTAGTTGAGGATTTTTTGAGAACAAAATAGCCACATCAATCTTCTTACCTTGCGCAGGGGAGGAAATAATCTGGCCAAGCCATTTATTTTGCATGATGTTAAAGCAGTGGCACAAAAGGGGATGGTAATGGACGGAGCATCTGAACCAATCAATACTCACACCCAGTCAAAAGATCTGGGTTTAATCCATCACCGTTCTTTAGCCCACTCTGCCACCCCAGTTCAGACATGGCTATATGCAAATCAGTCTGACCCTGTGCCTCATGGGAACAGACCAGCCCGAACTGCCAAGCCATGCCTTCCCTGGACCGGAAACACGTTTCTGAGGACTGGTTTCTGGCATTCCAGCTGTCTTCAGCCCGGCTTGCTTGAATCCAGTGGCAAAGTGAGCGAGGGACTCACGTCTGAGCATACCCTGCCACACTTATGGTGGCCAAAAGCAGTACAAATGGGGGTGGTAATGGACGGAGCATCTGAACCAATCAAACACTCACACCCAGTCAAAAGATCTGGGTTTAATCCATCACCATTCTTTATCCGGATCCACCGGAAGATCTTACGTAGCATGTGAAGGAAGTTGAAGCATGACGAGGAGACGGCGTTGACTTGTCTGGTCATGGAGAGGGCGGAGTCCAGGATGAAGCCCAGGTTGCGTGCGTGGTCTGTTGGTTTGGGTGCACTGCCCAGGGCAGGGGGCCACCAGGAGTCGTCCCAGGCGGAGGGCGATGATCCCAGGATGAGGACTTCCATCTTATCTGAGTTCAGTTTCAGGCGGCTGTTCATCATCCACTCGGCTACGTCTTTCATCCCTTTGTGTACGTTGGTTCTAGCGGTGGCGGGGTCATTGGTGAGGGAGAGGATCAGCTGGGTGTCGTCGGCGTAGGAGATGATGTTCAGGTTGTGTTGGCGTGCGATGGCCGTGAGGGGGCTCATGTAGATGTTGAACAGCGTGGGGCTGAGTGATGATCCTTGTGGTACGCCACAGATGACTTCGGTGGCTTCTCTGTGTTCTTCCGGCGAGGAAGGAGATGATCCAGTCCAGTGCCTTCTCCTGGATTCCTATGTTGTTGAGGCACTGCACTAGGGTGCGGTGGCAGACCGAGCCGAACGCCGCGGAGAGGTCCAGGAGGATGAGTGCTGCTGTTTCCCCGTTGTCGAGCAGGGTTCGGATGTCGTCGGTGGCTGCGATGAGGGCGGTCTCGGTGCTGTGGTTGGCCCAGAAGCCGGACTGCGAGTGGTCGAGGGATCCATTCGACTTGAGGAAGGCGGCCAGCTAACTGTTAACGGTCTTCTCTATGACTTTGGCAGGAAACGGGAGGAGCGAGATGGGGCGGTAGTTTTTGAGGTCGGTGGGGTCTGCTGATGGTTTCTTCAGTAGGGCACTGAGTTCGGCGTGCTTCCAGCTCTCTGGGAAGGTTGCGGTGTTGAATGATGCGTTGATGATGTCCCATAGATGGGGGTGCGATGACAGAGTCTGCCTTGTTGAAGACGTGGTGAGGGCAGGGGTCGGTTGTTGATCCGGAGTGGATGGAGTTCATCGTGCGGGTGGTGTCTTCAGTGTTGATCGGGGTCCAGGCGTGGAGGGTGGTGGTGGGGGGCGTTGGTGCGGTTGTAGGGTGCGTCGGCTGTGTGCTGAAGCTGTTGTAGATCTTGTATGTCTGCGATCTTGCTGTGGAAGAACAAGGCGAGCGAGTTGCAGAGGTCTTGCGATGGGGTGATGTCGTTGTTTCCGGCGCTGGGGTTGGATAGCTCTTTGACAATGTTGAAGAGTTCCTTGCTGTTGTGGGCGTTGTTGTCCAGTCGCTCCTTGAATGCGGTGTTCTTGGTGGCGTGGATCAGTTGGTGGTGTTTTCGAGTGGCGAGCTTGAGGGTGGACATGTTGTCTGGTGTCGGGTCTCTGCGCCAGGATTTCTCGAGGGCTCAGCAGTTCTTCTTGGAGCTCTTGAGTTCGTCGGTGAACCAGGATGCTTTCTTGCTGCCGGGTCTGCTGGGAGGTGTCTTCAGTGGAGCAAGGTCGTCTGCGCAGTTGCTGATCCACCTTGTGAGGTTGTTGGTGGCTTGGTTGGGGTTTGCTGAGCTGGCGGGAGGGTTCTGGCTCAGGGATGCGGCGAGCTGGTCGGCTGTGATCTTGTTCCAGCTTCTGCGGGGAAACTGTTGCTGGTGGTGGTGGAGCGTGGTCCTTCTGAAGCTGAATTGTACGCAGCTTTGGTCTGTCCAGTGGAGTCCGGTGGCGTGGCTGAAGGAGATGTCCTTGCTGGAGAAGAAGACGGGGTCTAGCGTGTGGCCGGCGTAGTGGGTGGGGGTGGTCACCAGTTGCTTGAATCTGAGGTTTGCGAGGTTGTCCAGCAGGGTGGTGGTGTTGTGGTCGTTGTTGTTCTCCAGGTGGAAGTTGAGGTACCCGAGGAGGATGTAGTCAGCGGAGGGGAGGGCGTGTGGGCTGATGAAGTCGGCGATGTCTTCGCTGATTTGTGTGCGTGGTCCTGGGGGTCTGTAGATGAGGGTGCCTCTGAGGGTTGTCTTGGGGTTGGTGTGGATCTGGAAGTGCAGGTGTTCGGCGGCTGTGAGGGTGTCGTATTAGTTGGTCGTTATGCGGATGGTGTTCTTGTGGACGATTGCGATGCCTCCTCCTGTCTGGTTGACGCGGTCCTTCCGGGTGATCTTATATCCGTCTGGGATGGCAATGGCGATGTCTGGAGCTGAGGAGGCGTTCATCCAGGTTTCCGTGAGGAAGACGACGTCTGGAGCTGTGGTGTCGAGGAGGTTCCAGAGTTCTACGGCGTGTCTGTGGATGGAGCCGGTGTTCAGCAGGGTGCATTTCAGGTGGTTGCTGCTGGTGCTCGTCTTGGCGGGTGGGGTGCAGGTCCGCATGCAGGAGAACTTGCAGGATTGGCAGGTGAAGGGTCCGTGGGTTCGTCCTGGGGTGGCTCGGTGGCAGCCAGAGATTTGGCCGGTGTTGAGAGCGTTGAGGATGGCGTGGTCGTAGGTCCGGCGGGTGGGCTGGCATCTACGGGGGCCAAGGGGTCTGGCGCTGGGCGCGGTCCAATCAATCAATCAATCAATCAGTGACACTTATAAAGCGCGCTACATACCCGTAGGGTCTCAAGGCGCTGGGGGGGGGGTGCCGCTACTGCTCGAACAGCCAGGTCTTCAGCTTCTTCCTGAAGGAGAGGTGGTCTTGGGTCAGGCGCAGGTCGGACGGGAGGGAGTTCCAGGTCTTGGCGGCCAGGTAGGAGAAGGACCTTCCTCCTGTAGTCGCTCTTCGGATGCGGGGGACGGCGGCGAGGGCGTGGTTGGCTGATCGGAGGTGGCGTTTGGGAGCGTAGAAGTTGACTCGGCTGTTGAGGTAGCTCGGGCCTTGGTCGTGTAGGGCTTTGTGTGCGTGGGTGAGGCACGGACGGGCGCAGACGGGCTTAGCTTTGGCGCGCCTTTGGCGCGCAACTGGCGTGCCAGCTGCGCGTCAACACTGCGCTAACGCATGCACTCTGCCATAAATGGAGAGTGGAGGGGGGTGGGCGAGGGAGGAGCAGCTGGGAGGCAGGAGCGGGGTGGCGAGTGGGGGGGAGCGTGCGGGGATGCCGGAGGGAGCGGGGGTGGGGCCGCGGGCGAGCAGCAGCAGGGAGCGCGGTGGCGCAGGTAGCAACGAGGGACAGAGGGACAACAAGGGCACACACAAGAACGGCAGCAAGACAAGTACAGTTACCAGCGAAAATCCAAAACGAAAAGAGCAGGCACAGGCACAGGGACAGTCAGGGAACAGGGGCCAACCAAGACAGGGGCAGTCTTGAGCTCGGCAGCGGCGGCAGCAGCGGGAAGGTGAACGGGCACACTCGGGGTGGCCACGCGGCAGGAGGAGCGACCGGGCCGACCAGGTCAGGTCAGGTCACAGCTCCTGGCCCCGTGAGCCACTCTTTGAGTACCTGAGTGGGAGGGAGGAACAGCTGGGAGGTGGGAACGGGGTGGGGAGTGGGGAGTGGGGGGGAGCAGCGGCAGGGAGCGGGGTGGGGCAGGCACAGGGACAGTCAGGGAACAGGGGCCAACCAAGACAGGGGCAGTCTTGAGCTCGGTAGCGGCGGCAGCAGCGGGACGGAGAGCGGGCACACTCAGGGTGGCCACGCGGCAGGAGGAGCGAGCGGGCCGACCAGGTCAGGTCAGGTCACAGCTCCTGGCCACGTGAGACACTCTTTAAGTACCTGAGTGGGAGGGAGGAGCAGCTGGGAGGTGGGAGCAGGGTGGCGAGTGGGGGGAGCGTGCGGGGATCCCGGAGGGAGTGGGGGTGGGGCCGCGGGGGAGCAGCGGCAGGGAGCGGGGTGGGACAAGCAGCAACGAGGGACAACAAGGGCACACACGAGAACGGCAGCAAGACAAGTACCGGTACCAGCGAAAACCCAAAATGAAAAGAGCATGCACAGGCACAGGGACAGTCAGGGAACAGGGGCCAACCAAGACAGTGGCAGTTTTGAGCTTGGCAGCACCGGGAAGGAGAGCGGGCACACTCGGGGTGGCCACGCGGCAGGAGGAGCGACCGGGCCGACCAGGTCAGGTCAGGTCACCTAGCTAGTATGGACAATTCCTAAAGTACCATCCTTAGGCCAGAATTTTAAGGCCAGGTTGCAAATCACTTTTCTCTAGGCCAGTATCCACAACTCCTCAGTGTGTGAAGCACCATCCTCAGGCCATTATCAGTGATGCCACAGTATAGAAAAGTGTATATCTCACTATCTGGAGGCCAGTATCTGTATTGCCCTAGTATGTAAAGACACTAAACAAGGTTGGTATAAAAAAGGATTTGTACATGAAGCTCTATTCATAGGTCAGATTCCTCAGTGCCCCAGCATGCCATGTAACATCCCCAGGTCAGTTTACAATATCGATGACGCCCTAGTTTGTAATGCACTAGTCCCATTCCATGATTCACAACCCCTCAATATGAAATACAACGCAATTAGGGCAGTATCCCCATAGGTAAGGCAACCCCACCTGGTCAGTACTGGTATTGCAATGGTAAAGAATCCTCAGCTCCCAAGTATGTAAACAACATTGCTAGGCCAGTACCTTTAGAGGGTCAGTAAGTCATTCGCTATCCTTAGGCCAGTATCTGTAATACTCTCATATTTAATGCACTGTCACGGGACAGTATGAACACTTGTTCCAGAACTGTTTAAAACTGCCTTAAATGTACCTGTAGGCAGCATGGTTTTTGAGCAGCCAGCACCCTTCTTTGAATGCTGTGGTACTGATACTTACTTTTTACTTAGGCCACTGCTAGAAATTGGGTTTCTGGTTGGCAGAGGTATGCACTCTGTCCAAACAGGATCCACAATCCTAGTCAGGCTAAGTATAGTAAACACTATAAGTTTACCTGTTCTCACCCTCTGGTAGCTTGGCACGGAGCAGTCAGGCTAAACTAAAGAGGCAATGCTGTTAAGAATTTGTGCACACACATTAGCAAAGTGAAAACATCACAAAAGGACTCCACACCAGTTTAAATAGCCACTATTTATCTGAGTACAAAAAGACCAAAACAATAAAATCCAACACACACATGTCAAGTTATAAAATGTGCACGATTAAACACAAATGCAGTGCTTAGAAATCAATAGCTCCAAATGAGGCTATCTGGTCACGCTTGACCGGGGAAGATCCAAACATTCAGTAATACCACGATGGAGTGCTGGCTGGATGCAGGAGTCATTCAAAGCCACTGACAGCAATGCTGTCAAAGATCGCAAATAATGCACGGAGCAAAGGATGGGATTCATTGCTGTCCAAGGTGATGTTCTGGTTCCGAATTTGGGCACTGTCATGGATGCGTCAATGTCAAAAAGGGATGTGCATTAGGCCGATGCCAAAATGTCGAACCACTGGGCTGTGGCCGATGCATGCAGCACACAAGCAATAAATAAAAAGGACCTCTCAACAGTGTAGGACACTACAGCGCGGTGTGTAACCCTTTCTGTAGGGACAGGCAGAGCCCTATTCAGGTGCAAGTGTCAGCACCTCTCTCTCACTTTAGCTCAGGAAAAATCAGCAGTCGGGTGATGGGCCATCAGGATGTAAGGGCACACCTCAGCTCCCATTGTGTGTGACTGTATAGAGGAAATGCGCAAAACCCTGTAGTCACTCTACTTAGAAGTGTATTCCAAAGACAGGTAGAAGGCACAGAATGGTTGAAGTGTAAAAATGCCTGCAATTCAAAAACAAACTTCACTGAAAGATGTATATTTAGATTGTGAGGCCAGAAACACCAAACTTACTTTTCTTATATTTAGAATTGTACAAAGTTACAAGGCAGCTCCAATGCTAACCTGTGGGAGAGATAGCCCTTTTAGTTATAAAAAATAAATTGATAGTTTTTCACTACCAGGGCATGTAAAACTTAAACGTACACCCATACATGCGTACAGTGCTCACTGGATTCAAGCTAGCCTGTCTGATAAGGGTCCCAGAATTCTCATATCCACTCTAGGGACGACCTGACCTTGCAGTTCAGACTGTACTGTTCCCATGAGGATCAAGCATGATTTGCTTATGGCTGAGTCCAAACCGGGTTGGTGTGGTGAACAATAAAATGATGGATTAAATGCTGATATGTGACTATGTTGGATGTTTGCATTGTTCAGCATCCCATCCATCATTTGTTATTGTTTGCTTTTGTCACCCTAAGTGGGAAGAGTATGCCCAGATTTGGATCCCGTGCACACTGTGTCACTGGATTCAAGATAGTCTGGATGATGAGGGGTGATACAGTGAGACCGGTCTCAGGATGCTACTTCTGGTCCTTGTAGAATCAAGCCTGGAAGTTTGGGCTGGACTGTCTGTATGAGGACCAGTGATATGCAAAGGACTGGGTTAAAACTGGGCTAATGTGGTGAGCACAACAATTATGGATTAAACCCAGATCTGTGATTGGGGTTGCATGTTTACATTGTCCAGCATTTCATCCATCGTATATTCTTTTACTTCCTAAAAAGTGGGATTTTCAAACCTGCAATGTAAAAACCAACTTCATTAAAAGATATATTTTTAAATTGTGATCCTAGAGACACCAAACTTTTCCTATCTTTTTCCCATCTGGATGTTACTGTTGTAATATGTCACCAGGAGGTGCCAATGCTGATCTATGGGATAAATTGCCCATGCTGGTAGTGAAAAATGAATTTGGTAGTGTTTCACTACCAGCGCATGTCGAGGTTAAAGTACATGTCCTACCTTTTAAGCACACTTCACCCTGCCCATGTACTGTCCAGAGCCTACCCTAGGGGTTCCCTATGTGTCATAAAAAGAAAGGTTTAGGCCTGAGAAGCATATTGACTTGTTAGTTGAAAATGGCAGTTCAGACTGCAATCACTGGCTCTGCAGTGTCCAAGTTTAATGGGCTCCTCATATGGGTGGCACAATCAGTGTATCAAACCCACCAGTAGTCTCTGATGTACAGGCCCTGGGCATATGTCGTTGACTGAACAAGGGACTTATAGGTAAATCAAATATGCAATTCTTGGAGGAACTAATTGTCATATAATGAACTCTTCAGGTTGTGAGGCAGCAACAAAACAAGGCCTGTATATATGGCATTGGCTGAGTCTGTGTGTGTCATGCCCTTGTATGCAATGCCCTGACCCCATGAAAGTCTATTTAATATTGTCACATGTAAAAGCCATTAAAGCTATGCTACTATGCGCCTTCGTGTGTAATGCCCTTTGTTAGAAATTGGACTTTTGGTCAGCTAGGGCATGTGCCAAAGTCGGGTAGAAACCACCACACTAGTCAGGATAAGGGACTTACACTCCAAAAATAACACCTGCCCACCCCCTTGGTAGCTTGGTACGAGTAGTCAGGCTTATCTTAGATGCAGTGTGTAAAGCATTTGCACATAACCAAAAGTAATACAGTCTAAGCACTACTAAAGGACACCACACCAGTTTAGAAAAATCACCAATATTTTTATATACTTAAGATAAGACCAAATACGATCAAAATCCACAATACAATACTTAAAAGTCTTTGTTTATCGAAATATGCTTGAAAAACAGTTCCTTGATGTGGATAGCTCCGTCCGGGCTATCACAGTGCCGTGAGCAAACAAATCCAAACAGTTCTGGCTGACCGCGGTGTCGCGGGCCAGCTACGGTATCAGAAAGACCTGCGAACAATAGTTTTTAGAATTGCAGGGCGTCAGAGACCTCTCGTTGGGATCTATGACAGAATTTCGACAGACAGAATTTCGACCTACACAAATATCGGCGTAATTATATCGATTGCAAGAATATCGACGCCCTATGTACAACATGGTAAGTACCAAATATCGAAAAAATAATATCGATGTTAAAAATATCGTTGTCAAATATATTGGGTTATATTAAAAATATATTTAATAATGGTAAAAAAAATAATAATACATATTTAATTAAAAAAAAAAATAACAAATCATATATAATATATACTTACTTAACAATAATTACTATTCCCACTCCAGAGGGTGCAACAGTAGGAAAAGTGTTGGATAGCGTAGGGGTTAAAATTACTATTCCCACTCCAGTGGGTGCAACAGTAGGGAAAACTGACCCTGAACCCAAAAAATATCCCTTTACCCAAGAACTGAAAACTGACCCTGAACCCTAAAAATACCCCTTTACCCAAAAACCCAAAACTGACCCTGACCCTAAAAATACCCCTTTACCCAAAAACTGAAAACTGACCCTGAACCCAAAAAATACCCCTTTACCCAAGAACTGAAAACTGACCCTGAACCCTAAAAATACCCCTTTACCCAAAAACTGAAAACTGACCCTGAACCCTAAAAATACCCCTTTACCCAAAAACTGAAAACTGACCCTGAACCCTAAAAATACCCCTTTACCCAAAAACTGAAAACTGACCCTGAACCCTAAAAATACCCCTTTACCCAAAAACTGAAAACTGACCCTGAACCCTAAAAATACCCCTTTACCCAAAAACTGAAAACGGACCCTGAACCCTAAAAATACCCCTTTACCCAAGAACTGAAAAGTGACCCTGAACCATAAAAATACTCCTTTACCCAAAATTAATTAATATTACAATTAAATTACTTCCCACCCTATTCCCCTATAAACCCACAACCCGCTCCAGTAGTAAAACATATAATTTAGTTAAAAATATACATAAATTATCAATTAATTGTTTAATTATTCAATTAAAATAAATCATTGCCAATTAATATTTAATTGCAAAATAAATTAATCATTAAAAAATAATTATTTATTTACAAATAAATTACTTCCCACCCTATTCCCCTATAAACCCACATCCCGCTCCAGTAGTAAAACATATAATTTACTTAAAAATATACATAAATTATCAATTAATTAATCAATTAATCAATTAAAATAATTCATTGCCAATTAATATTTAATTGCAAAATAAATTAATCATTAAAAAATAATTATTTAATTACAAATAAATTACTTCCCACCCTATTCCCCTAAAAACCCACAACCCGCTCTGGTAGTAAAACATATAATTTACTTTTATATTTTTTTTATTTATAAAAACATATTAAACACATATTATAACAATAAATTTAAATACTTAAGTAAAATTTCTAACACATATTAGTAAATCGAAATTACTTACATCGATATATATGCTATCGATATAAGTAATTTCGATATTACTTACCTTAGGGTCGATATTCTGGCCATCGATATTCTGGACATCGATATTCTGTCCCTTCGATATTAGCAACTCGATATAAGTGTAAGTCGAAATTAAAGATTCAATATTTTGACTGTGTACCCTCTTGTTGAGCTTCCGAAAGCACAGCATCTGCATGCATTTGTTCTGGTTGTCTGAGCAGGAGTTCTCGGGCCCTCGATGTCACAAGCATTGCAGATCAATCTCCTCTCTGTTGGAGTCAGGAGCGCTGGCATTGGCAAGCCACGGGTGCTGTGGTGCGATGCGCAGCAGTGCCCTCAGGTCGCGTTGCGAGCAGAGGCTTGGTGGCGGCGTCATATGGCGGCGCCGGTGGGACCAGGGTCGCAGTGCAGGGTGAAGGCGGTGCTCGACGCGGTGCTGGCAGTTCACGGTGCAAGCAGCGGCGTCCACATGGTTGAAGCACTGTCGTCGGCTGAGGAACTGGAGTCGATGGTGCCGGCATCGGTAGGCCAAGGCAGCGGTGTAGGATCAGGGTGGTGCCTTGTGTCACTTTATGAGCGGTGCCCTGTAACCACGATGCAAGCAGCGGCGTAGATTTCGGTGTGGAGCATCGTCGTCGGGGATACCAAGGCATTGTCGTGAAGCGAGGCGGTGCAGAGTGCGGTGCCCACAGTTCATGGCTAAGAGGCAGCATCAGCAGGCATCGTTGGTGAGACCTGGTTCGAAGTGCGGCATTGCGGCGGTGCCCTCTGCTGTGGCTTCAGGACACAGAGTCGGCAGCGGCGTTGTAGATGCCGAAGGGTGGTTTTCCTTCTGTTGCAGCACAAAACACACAGTCCCAAGTGCTGAGGGCAGAAGTCTTTGCTGTTCCCGAGACTTTTTGAACAAGGGGCAAGCTCTACCTCCAGCCCTTGGAGAAACTCACAAAAGTATATTGCAGAAAGTTTAGTCCAGTCCTTTCACTGCCCAATACAAAAGCAGTCACTGCAGGCCAACACAGCTAATCACACAGCAATGTGGTAGTTCCTCCTCACAGCTTTTCCAGCTCTTCTTTTTGGCAGTCTTCTTGCTCAAAAAGAATTCTAAAGTTCAGGGGTCTGGGCCCCAATATTTATATCCTAAAATCCTTTGATCTCTTAGGCAGAGAGTGTCTGTGCACAGCCAGAACCAGTTCTGCCTTCTCTGGTGTGACTTCCTGGCAGGAGGAGGAGACAGCATTGTAAGAGGCAGACCAGACCCTTTGAGGTGCAAGGAAGTCTCTTCCCCTTCTCCAATTGCAGCCCAGGTCTATTCAGCCCTTACCCGACCCACCTAGACGATCTGGAGCCACTCCTGCTCCCCAGCTTTCTGTCATCCGAAACCCAGACAGACAATCCACTTTCCCGCAGAGGCACACGGGATGACTTTCTAAAATTGGTATTTTCAAGCACAGAATGTAAAAATCACCTTCACTAAATGATGAGTTCAGGCATACTAAACTTTATATTCTAACTTAATTACCGAGGCCAGTAATGTTTATAAGAGGTTACAAACAAACTCCCCATTCTGTCCTATGGGGACCAAGTAGCCTTGCAATAAATTGGCCACACTTCGCTACTAGGACAGGCCACATGCACCAGGGCATGTCCTACCTTTGACGTACACTGCACCTGGACCACTGGGGTACATTGGGCCTACCTTAGGAGTAGGGGACATGTAAGAAAAGGGAAGGTGACTGGCAAGTTCGTGCTCTGGCCAAGTCAACATGGCAGTTACAAACCGCACGCAAACTCCACAATGACGGGTCTGAGTTCCCTTTTCAGGGCTACTCACGTGGGTGGCACAATCAGTGCTGCAGGCCGACTAGTAGCATTTGATTCACAGGCCCTGGCACACTCAGTGCACTTTACTAGGGACTAACAAGTAAATCAAATATCCAATCATGGAAACACCAATCTATAACACAATTTACCACAGGACACTTGCACTTTACCACTGCTAAGCAGTGGGAAAAAACACACAAACATTATGCAAGCAAAAACAGAGTCTTTATTTATACTCAGCAGGTAAAGCCCATAAAAACAGTATGCATAATCTACTACTGAGTGGCATGGGGCAGGGTCTGTGATTATGAAGACAGGGTTCAAATACATAAACATTTGCCATTTTATTGTTTTTATTTCACCTTTGGGTAAATTAATATAAAAACATGCACATACCTCAAATGAAAAATAAATAGAAGTTAAACTAATCAAACAGAACTATACTCTGCCTTATTTTACCCTCAGCTGGCTAATGTGCTTACTGTAGATGTCTTCATGTGTGACCAGAGTCAAAATCACTGTTGCAGTGAGTAATAGTGACCTATTTATAGTGCAACGATGTTCCAGTCAGTGACAGAAAGCACTGTGAATGTTATTATTATACATTTGTATTGCACAGTGTAAATCAGGGTGATACAAAATACAGTTTATGATAAAAACAAGTGTGTTAAAATATACATTTCAGTGATAAGCATTCATGCTATATCTAGTGTAAATATGTGTATATGTGTCCATTAGAAGGGTGCACTCCTTTGAAAACATATGCTACCTCTCAAAAAGAATAAATATTTGTCACCATGAAGCCGAGTAACTCCAGTAATTAAAAAGCTACACTGGCTCCAAAGCAACATGTTACTTATATAGTTAACTTTTATCTGTTCCACAGCGCAGGAGCCCCCCCCCCCCCAAACTGTAAGTGGGCACCAGACCCCAGTTATGGCTGTCTTACTTTGAAAAAGAACATGGCGTGCATTTTCCTTGCTAGCATTAGGGCCCAGGTCCCCATTGTTGCACACAGAACAGGGCCCAAGCAACAGGGAAGAAGGGGGCTAAATGTTTTTTTCTGCACAAAATGTCAAAACGCCTACTTAGGGCATCTGTCTAGAAGCAATGGCTCTGCTGACTGGCCAGAGTAAACAGCCTGCTTCTAACGCTGTAGATATCATTGGTGCTGCAATTGCATTAGAGGCCCTGGGCATACATGCTGTGTCAGTTTTTCTTTGAGCCTTGGAGCAATGGCCCAAGTGAGGGGAAAAAATGAACATAGGAGACACCTGGGCAGAGAGATGAGAGGGACGTTGAGAGAGGAGAGAGGAAGGTTGTGAGATGGGAGTCCATGTTTTTTTAAAATATATTTTTATTGAAATGTATAAAAAAATGGACAATACAATAAATATTACTAACCTAATGACCCCCTCTTCTACCCCTCTTACATCCATTCCTTATAACAGCATGTGTAGACACATATATATTTGTAAAGTACATTTCAGATCTACACATATTAAATGACAAAGCACATTTCTACTCATTTTCCATGCCACATTCATCACTTGCCCATGTTGTTAACAAATCACAGAGGCGACAGCAAGGCAATAAAACAGGTGCAGTGACACTTTTGCCCAGGGGCCCACTGCATTACAATTATGAACATTTTACAATACAAAATAGGTATGGGGACTCATTTTCATTTTTGGAATTAGGTGCCTGTGGTCCTAAAAAGGGGGCAGCATGCAGTAGCTCATTTTCTTTCAGGAAGAGACAGGACTTCTTTCCAGGTTGAAGTGATGGTCAGACATGGTGAGGAAGGAGTGAAAGAAGAGGAGATATCATGCCTCTCAGGGCTGCAGCCATCATTAGTGCAGTAAGTGCAGTGCAATGGGGCCCACAGCACCCCAAGTATGGGCAGTAGTGTTTTGGTCAATTCTGTTCTTGTTTACATGTGGTTTCTTTTTTATAAGTACCACAGTTAGTGTGGATTCTGAGCCCCAGAAAGGCACCTCTGAAATGATCTCATGATCCTCGACCTCAGTGATCATCCCTCCTGAAATATTTGAATTGGAGAGGGGGCTTAGAGCAAAACTGCCCTAATATGTAATGGACTGCTGCCCAACCAGTATTTGCAATGTGAGAGTGTCTTAATACTCAGATCAGTGTCCATAAACACCTCCAGGGCCCCCACAGTTTGTTGTCTTGTCCAGACTCACTTGATGGGACTCCTTTAGCTCCTCCTGCAGAAGAGGATGATATGCAGCCTGACTAGAGTCACAATGAATCATCAGCATGCTACAGCCATCTTGCTCTCTTTGTCTTTACACTTGCTTTACTTTTCTTGTTTCTCCTTTTCTCCCTCTGTCGTGCCTTTCATTTTACACCATTGGTCCTTCCTTCTTACAGTCATTCCTCAGAATTTTCTTTCTCATCTTTTGTTTCACTAATGTCTTTTTCTCTGTTTTACCCATGATTCCCTAAACTTTACTCTTTTTTTCTGGCGTCTCTTCTGTTCCCTATTCCTTTCTGTCACTCTTTCTTCATTCTGTCTAATTGCACACCCTTTTCTCCCCATTCTCTTTTGATTACATGTTTCTATCATTATTCTCTTTCCTACATCTTGTGTCTTGATTTCACCCTCCAGTAATCATCCTCTGTCCTCCTAGAATCTCTTTTTTGTTCTACTCACATCTGCATTCTTCTCCACGTGCAGTATGTCAATTGTCCCCTGCGGGATCCTGCTGCGTCCTTTCTCTGTCCGTTTTGCCTGCTCGAACTGCAGATGTGTTAGAGGCCCTGAGCTGAAGCTTCAGGGGTCTGGGAAAGAAAGGTTGGCAATGTGCAGGTCTTTAATGGGTTTAATTTAAAAGCGTTGGGCACAGGCCGGTGGAGCTCCTCTTTTGTAGGGTTCTTTACAGGGTTTGGAGGCAGTGCTTAATTTTAGCTGGTGGTTTTCAGTGCTCGGCAACAAGCTTATTTGTTAACACTATTGCTAGTTACAGTCTGCCACATGGTGGTGCTGTCTGGCCAATTTAGAGATGACCACAACAACAGTTAATTCAATATACATTTAAAATGACTATTGCCTGCGCCCAAGCCCTTCTTATATCTTTGGGGGACTGAACTAGTCTGGATTGTCACACTTGTAGGAGTTTAATGGTTAGTAGGCTGTGTTGTTACTATCATTGGCAGAGTGTCAGGGGAAATGTGTGGTGCAAGCTATAGTGGCCTACTGGTGAGAGCACACACTCTTATTTTTTTTACAAGTTAGGCACTGCTTGGAGGGCAGTCCTTGAGCCCTGAAAGCATGTACCACAGCCTGCACCCAACAGGAAATTCCCCCTGTATGGCTGTGGCCCTAGGCCCTGTTGCCTCCTGGACCTGCTGCTGTCTGTGGCTCGTTGTGTCCACATGACTGGAGTGCTGGAGGAGGGTGGGTATCAGTGCAATCACAGCAGCCATCTTAAGTTTGGAAACTTCTTACCAACTTCCATTGCTGCCAAGCGGTGTTGTTGACACCATCAGCAAGTTCTGGTTGTAACAAATGACAAGTAGCATCCTAGGAGTTTTGTCCCCACTTCCTCCTTCATACATATGCAATTAAGAATCTTAGAATGCACACTTTACATCTGCCATTTGCACCCCTGCCATGTCTGGCACCTTCAGTCAAACCTTTCTTTGTTACCCATCTAAACACTGCATGCTGAGTTCTGATGTCCATACTTAAACGGACACAAAACTAAGAGCCTCAAAATGCAGAGTGTTGTTTTTTGGTAAAAGCACTACCGGTAAGTGTGTTAAACATAACAGTGATCCCCCTGGATGGAGGAAGGATTCCTAACAAGGAAGATGTGTCCTGAGCACATGGAAGATTCAGGGGCAGTCTGTGGAGAATGGAGGCCCTGGTAATCTAGAAACCTTAAACTGCATTGAATCACCAACGTGTCCTTGCTGCACCCACCCAGTAACCCTTCATCTACTTCTCCACACCACCATAGCGCCCAGAAACTGACTTCTAGTAAAGTTGTGCCCTATAAAAGTAGCTACTCGCTAAGACATCACAAGGTGTTCCATGTTAGCTGTGGGAAGCTCGTCCCATTATGTTTATATCCTTTGCATGTGGCACTTGGAGTTTTCCTTTTTTCAAAATCAATACAAGATTACAAATTCCAGGAAGTAATTTAAAAATTCGGGTCTCCTTAAATGTCTCATATCTCACTGGAAACCTTTACTCTGTCATTCAGTCCATTCCTTGGAGCACAGTTTCAAACATGTGGCTGATGCTGCAGCATTTGATAAAACAATGCATCTGCTTGAGATTTACAGAGGTCATTTGCGAACAGAGGGGCATATTATCAAGGGGGTTTATCTCTGCTTTTTTGGCTTTAAAAGCCAAGAAAGCGGAGATAAAATTATCTCCCTATTACCTAGCTGTCGCTAACACCAGTTAGTGACAGCTAGTAGGAGATAGCGACCATCTTGGGCCCCACTTTGCATGTCAGGGATATTTATCACTAATGACATGCAAAGTGGGCGTGCCAAGATGTTAGCGCCTGAAAACAGTCGCTAACATCGCTATCTCCTATTACCAACTTTTGGAGATATTCGCGCTAAGCGCGAATATCTCCAAAAGCTAACACCTGCCCTGAGCAGTTCTTAGCCATGTTATCCAATGGGAGGTGGATAAAATGGCTAAGAGCATTAGCTCGGTAATGCATGAATATCGCTGACTTTTCAGCGATATTCATGCATTGCGGCGATTTTTATCGCATTTGCGATAAACCTTGGTAATACCAAGGTTTATTTGCGGTAAAAATCGCCGCAGCTCAGCGGTAAATTTTAGTCTCTAACCAAGCAATAGCGATAATTATCGCTATTGCTTGGTAATATGCCCCAGAGTTCTGGGTCTGATCAAAGCTCCCATCAAGCGCTGGACTGAGCGAGGGCTGGACTGGTTCACATGAAAAGGAAAGATGTGAGTGCCACATGTGCACATATATAGCCCTGTTCCTGTCTCCGCACGTGCTCTTAGGGGTACCTTGTCAATACAAAATACTATGCTTGGACATAGTTTAAAATGCTTCCAGCATAGTAAGTGCACTGTGCACTGCGGCACAAAAGCGACGCCTGCAAAGATTGGGGAAGAACAGGTTTCTCCAACTTTACGCCTGCGTAAAAGAAGTTTTAAAAGCTTGATCTACAAATGTTAGATGGCAAGACTTTACCCTTGTACCGCCCATACTATGCCCCTTGAGGCAAAAGAGCTAACACAAAATGATGCACAATGCAACTTTGCATTACTGTACAGCTACTTGGCATCACAAAACAAGTTGTGCGCTGGAAAGTGAATCCAAATCCATCTCTTTGAGCTCATTTGAGTTACTTTTGGTGACACTCTACCGATGCAAAGTATTGAGAAATCTGGCCCACCGTTTTGTAGTGCAGGAAGTAGTGTGTCACAATATTGGCTGCTGACTGTTGAGAGTAGTTAGCTTATCTCGCTAAGTATACATTTATTTTTCCTGTATACATACCTTGAATATTTATGTTTTTACATGGTTGCCATATGTGGAGTTAAACAAAGCCCATCTATTCCTAATGATATGCTCTTACCTTATCCCATATTTTGGTCATCATTTTGGAAATGATCTTAGGGTATGATGGTATTCAGTGCTCAACGTTAGGGCACCTCACTTCAATGGAATCCATGCTACACTTACAAGAGAGGGAGTGATGTGTATGTGCACCGGTCACAGGACTTTATGATGTTTAGAAGCAAGCTCTAAAAAAGATGCAAATCCAGGTAGTCTCAGCTTCACAGAGGGAGACAAAAGATTGATAATGAAGTAAGTCGCTTTATGACCACTACGACCTGGAGCAGAATATCCCATGGATGGCAATGCCACCCTCACAATCGAAGGGAGTGGAGTAACTAACGTCAACTCTGGGGGTCATATTATGCTAAAGGGGCCTTTTCATTGTTTGCACCGGGTGCACCTTTTAAAGGTGTGCATAGCGCAAACAACTGAAAATGAGCCATATTACCATGAATGTGCTACCCCCAGGGCAGCCGCAAAATTGTGCTGCCCTGGGCAGTGCATTCCTGTTAAAAACTGAGCCCCTCCATGTTTTTCAGTGCAGGCGGCACCCGCCTGCACTTTTAAAGGGGATGTCTGGGTGGGTCCATAGGACCCCTTTTCCCCCCTCCAGTGCGCCTTCTCAGGGCTTCTTTACCTCAATGCCCTTGTCTGTAATACAGTGCAGAGGCAAAGAGATTCCTTCCTTTGCATGGAGCACTCTCCCATGCAAAGGAGGGAACATCCCCTGAAGATAGTGCTGGCGCTTCATGTGCACCAGCGCTATCCATAATACAGAAGGGGCCGCACACGTGTCTGCGGCCCCTTCTGAAATTACAAGTGCCCTGGCGGGCGCAAAGCAGGCGCAAACACCCATTGCACCCCTGGGACACTTTCTGTAATATGGCCTGGGTGAGCAGAGACCAACCTGGGTGAAATAGAAATGCCAATGAACCATCTTTGATTTATTCTTGCAGGACAAGCAGCTGGAGCGTATTTCCTCAAAAATGGACACAGTGAGAAGCTACTGTACATGCACCTCTTATCTGCCAGTCCCTTCCTGTAATCGTTGCCACCAAACGCAGCTCTTGCAGGCGAGTTGATTCCAAAGCTTCAACCATTGCCTCTGTATTTTGTTTAGGACAATATCCCGTCTGCAGATCAGTATCTAGTAATCTAAGCACCCTTAAGGTATAGGCGTGGCAGTGAAAGCTGAATTACATACTAATGTCCCAAGATAGCAGGTGATGCATATCACATGCTATCCTCAGAGTGTACAGAGTGTGTCTGCTGAGAGAAAAGCTGGAGATCTAGATGGGAGGACACCTTTTCTAATAGTTTTTTTTTTTTGCATAGTGTTAAGTGTCCAAAAACAAATTGCCCAGAGTCGTATCCAAGTGGGGAGGGGATGATGGTTTGTGCAGCTGCAAGTAATCAGTTTTTCAGGACCCAAAATGTACCGTTCTGGAATCACCAAGCTCAATTTAACCTGGTGTGTATCAGCACATGGTAAAACTGTAGATGGAGAGGGACAAGGGCTGAGGGCAAAGGCATCAGCCTGACCCATGACTTCACCATCCAGCACCCCCACAGACTTTCTCGCCAGTTCAAACACCCCAGAGCTGCACCTACTCTACCACAGATGTGTACCACCTACTCAATGCAGGTGGCAAATGTCTCTGATAACCTCCCCAATGTCAGGGAAACCTGGACTTAAACAAACTGGTAATTGGTGATTGTGTATCTTTTTTTCAGTTGGTGTTTATAGCCACTAGATGAACGTTATAATATTATGATAGATTGATTCTGTACAATTCATAATGTTTTGAGACAGATAATTAGTAGTATCTGTCCCAGCTAATAATTATTCTTTAAGTAAAATACCGTTGGCTTCACTTGTCTTTAGTTAGCTACATTTTACCCAGATGCCTATTGGTTTATCGGGTACCCCCTGTTGGTAATAATAATTAACACATAGTTAGACACTAGCCGGTATCTCCCAGCTGTGTTAAATGGAACTCAAAACTGGGGTGAAGGTGTGAGCTGATTGTGTACAACACAATCACCTCTGTGCTGATTCAATCAGAGAAGTGGTCAAAACATCAGCCACATGTACTTAACAGCTAATGTATTTACCTTCATCTTTAATGTCAAATAATCCCAGCAACGGTGGCTACTGCAGATGCACACTGTTCCCCTGCACACATTCTTTCCTATAGAAAGTCTGAATGGAAACTCCATTTTAAAAGAGATTATGAGTAGGAAATCCCCAAAAGGTGCTTTGCGACCCCCAACATTGGTGTAAACCTGATTGTTGCTTAAGCCTTGGGAATCAATGCATAAACTCTGTGGTGCACATGTCCCCAGATAACTGTTGTATGTAACATGAAGAAACGTGCCAGTGAGATCATCTTGCATGCCAGGCTTTTCTTTGCATGTTCTGCTGGTGCATTGTCACACCAGCAGATGCAGGTGCTGTTTTACACAGACTGCCGGCTCCTTTTCACATGCACTTGCACACAGATTGCAGTGTCTCATGGCTTACACCTGTGTCACATCACAGCACTGGAAGAAACTTTCGGCACATTTTCTTGTACCTAGCAGATAAACAATGCCTGTTGAGTGCTGCATCTGTTTGAAGAGCTCAACATAATGTGTGTTTATTATCCAGCATATTAACACCATGAGTGCAGTTGTTGGACAGGAACCTGTTCCAAAATGAGCCAAACATGACTTTACTGATCTCGTGGATGCCCTTCAGCTGCCTGGCGTGAGTGGGCGAAGACATCATAATGAGCATCAAGTAACTTTTGACATATTTAAGCACCACTTTTACGTAATCAATAAATAATACATCTTGTTGTTTATAGTTTCTGTCTTCGGGGATATCTTGAGGATGTTGGGGTCCTAGGGACAATGATATTTTCAGGGGCCCTGTTTGGAATATCTTTGCATTTATGATCCTATTTCAGCTCTTTCATGCCTCTTTAGAAAACTCAGGGACAGTGCTCAGGCACACCTGTCCACATTCTAAATGTGTACATCAAATATTCAGGGACAGTGAGGTGTGTTTTCAACATTGTATCACCGCAGCGCCTCACTAATATTACTACAAAGTCTCTGTCCATTTCTCATATGCGAGGTCCTGTTTTGATATAAAAGAAACTTTTTATGGATGTTTCATCAAACCTAAACACAATATTTCTCGGCAAACTTTCTATATTAGTTTTTCACACATCAATTAAAAGAAAACAGTATTCAAAACATTCTATTTAAGAATTATTCAAGGTCATCAGGGCAAAGCTCTCAACAGAACAGAGTTTGCTCTATCAGAGGGCCCCTGAAAGGCTGGGGCCCTGGGCCAGAGCCCACTTTGTCCATCCCTCAAAACTCCTCTGTCTGTCTTGTCTAAAGTCAATTCTAAGCACTTACTGTGTGAATACTGTGATCACAGGATTGGTAAGTTGTGCAACTTCTGGGGATGAGGAGGCATACACAGAAGAGGAAGAGAAGAAGGAACATATTCCTATGAGGCTTCAATACTTGTAAACTTCCACACTGCAAAAGAAGGTCGACAGCATCAATGGCATTCACATGATGTGTTTTCTATTCTCTCTGTCCCTTCTTCTCTCAACTGCTTATATGAAGCTGGGGGCTGCATTCACTCTGAAGGAAGCTCCTCAGAGACACAGTCTCTGGAGCTGCAAGGACCAGAGCCACAACTGAAAAATGTTACAGACTTTACAGCATCATTATTTTTAAACACAATTAACATGATGTGTCCTTGTCATTGATGCACAATTCTCAGGACAGAAGGCAGATGATGTCCAGAAGTCAGTGGTTATGTCTACAATCATTAAGCAATAATTGTCCTAGGGTTGGGCTCACCTGTATTGATTGTGTGTAAGGGAAACATGAAGTATTTTGACAGTTTTTGAAAGTGACATCCCCTGGATAACCATTTGACATTTCAGTGAGGTTCCTAGATGATTCCTCAGTTAATTGACGTCCAAAGCTCCCACGGCTATAGCATATGAGAGGCCATTGACCTGCATTACCCATGGATGTACAGAGGAGTGAAAATAACTCAAAGTGAATCAGAGATGCACCTCCATGATACACCCACTGATCCTAATCCTATTAATGACACCGGAGGACCGTCAGTCTATCTCCACCTCGTAGATGCAGGGACATAAGTGTGTAATCATAGGTGAGGGTATATGTGTCCCATACTGACCAGGATACCTGGTACTGGTTGTTTAATAGAATGTTGTTCTCAAAGTCTCCTTGACCCTCAGGTCTAGCTGATCAGTCAGTAAATAGCTTAAAGTGAGTGATACCTCGGTTGAGATTCAATGCACAAGATCCAGTTATCACAGGCTAACACCACTTAAATAACATTGTGGCAATATAGAGATATGTACTCAGTTAGACATGATAATAGAAATTGTCAGCACAATACACAAAAAATATGCAGTTACGAAAAGTAACAACTCTGTGATTAGGTTGGAATCACAATAATCTGCTCAGGTTCATTATGTTGATCATCATCACTGTGCTACTCATGGGACTGTGTGAAGGCCACAAGGAGTGAGACCCTCCTGCCAATAACAGAGACCCCTATTACACTGTTGAAGGCCACTACCTGATCACAATCTCTAGGAAGAGGAAATAGTGGAATGTGGAATTAGGGTATGCAAACATATATAAGAAATGCAGGATGAGTGCATTCACAGGCCCTTTAAATTTGCATATCATCTGTCCGAAACAGCTGGACACACCTGCTCAACAGCTACATATAAAAAAAGAGCAGATCTTAGTACTCGAAGGGGTCAGACAGAGAACTGAGGTAATTATGGGAGTGGGTAAAAAGGAGGAAAGAAAATACCCAAGAACCAAGCTTGACTTGCATGACCCTAGAATCAAGCTCAAGTCTCAGAGGAGGATTAGAAAGGTCTGTTTGGATTTACCTAATACTGTGGGTTCTTACCTGTGCAAGGTCAGCAGCAGCCGTTGGGCATTAGGGTGAGTCTTAGCCTTGAGGCAACAGGCAGTTCACTGTTCCATGGCCAGGAAGTGCTGGTGGTTTCTGTGCACTCGAGTGAGTCTCCAGCTTTTGTACACAGTGCATGGCTTTCATTTTGTGCCAGAGCTCAGTGAAAGTATGAAATCCCAACCAACCAGGTTTGGGAAGATCTTTCATCATTGGAGAGGTTTCTATGCAGAGAACCTGTACAGCATTCCTCCCACATTGCATTCTTGGAGCCTATCCCTCTGTGCCATCAGGCAGGTACAGTCTCCAAAGGCCTCTTATTACATGGATCAATACCTATTTTCCACCTGCACTCACTCAAAGATTTTCGAAATTTTTGCAAAAACAATACCACCATCAGTGCTGCACCTACCTGACCTCAGCGTTTATGACAGCCTCTCACAAGGGGCCCACGAACCTACCCACACAGATACTCTGGCCATTATCCCTCAAGAGACCCTAGTGTTACTAAGACCTAATCATGCCACAACAAGTCCTTCACATCATTTTCCTCCCCTGGCTTTGGTATTGAAGTACATGAGACACCCCACATCCAGAACGTTGCTTTACTTGGCGAGCCATCGTGACCCACACAGGGAGAAGGCTGGCCTCCACCACAACTGCGAGATTCTCATCTGCACTCCTGTACATTGAGGATTTAGAACTTTGCATCTTGAGCACATTGCAATGTCTGACCTACTTACCAACACCTGCAAGGAAAGATAAACATGGGTTTTTAAATCTGCAAACATGAAGAGCAATAGCCATACCTTATATTTAAACATTCCTGTGCACCTATGTGTCATCAACAAATGCCTCTTAAACATTAGAGCCAAAAAATAATGCAGAGACTGATAAGAACAGGACAACTAGCAACCTGCACACAGTGATGCAACAACACCCTAGGGGGGTCTCTGCAAGATTGTACAGGGAGCCTCCTTTTTTGGTTCCACTACCTAAGGCCGTTTTAAAATACTTCACCCTATTGGCCTACCTCAAAGCTAGCAGCAGGGCTTTCACTAGAGCAAATAAGTTGAAGAAGGTCAACAAGTTCTGGTGTTAGGGATACATTAGGGCATATCAAAAATGTGTTTGTGTTATTGATGTACAAAATGGATCTATAGGGGAAAACGGGGAAGCACATTGTGACATGAAGGAATCACAGGGAACCTTCATAGGGCTACAAGCATTTCAAAGACAATGGTGAATAAATGTGGTGCCTTTGTGGTACTGAAAATTCCATCTGCAGTGCACCACTGGCGCATGTTACTGGTTATTTCAATCTCCTATTCTATCATCACCTCTTCTGCTTTGAACAGTTCACCCAAGCTCTCATTCTTCCAGAACTACTACCCTTCTTTAACATATTTAGGCCTTCCACTCACTAGCACTGTTGTAATTTACCTTTGACATTCTTATTATTCAGTTCAAAATAAGCTTTATTGAAAGTTTTGAAAAAGTCATATAAACAATTTAAATACACGAATGCATGAACTTGATACAGAAAGAATAAATGAAACACATGAGAACGAGAATCAAAAAATCAAAAATAGATAAGAAAAAACAGTTCATATGAACTAAATACAAAAAGAAAAAAGAAAAATACCAGCTTGGAGATAAAGAGTAATACATTACTTTGAAATAAAATAATAAACAACATAGCAATTTTGTGAATATTATGAAAAAGAAAAAAGATAATACAAAAAGAGGAACTCAAGGAGGTTTAGCAACTTCTTGTTGAAAGGGAGATTTAGGCAGAGAACGAAGGGCACAAGAATCAAAAAATGAAGTAACCGGATCCCATAACTGCTTTTGTTTAGGGGCTAAAACAGGTGGATAAACATATGTTGTATCTAATCTATGATTATAGCACACAGCATACCACCAAGCCTGATAAGAGAGTTTAGTGGAGTCTTTCCAAGCTTTGGTAATCTGCTAAAAAGCTACTGCAAGACATAAGTCAATTATTTTTTTATCGAGATTGTAAGGATTCCAGATATCTGAAATACTACCTAAAAAAATATGGGATATATGAAACGGATGTGTAGTGGAAAAGATTTTGTTAATTTGAGACCAAACCTGAAACCATAACCGGTGAACCAGATTACAATTAAAAAGCATGTGTAGTAGATCTGCCTGAGGAGCTGAGCAGGACCAACAAGCGTGAGATAGGGCAGGATATCTTTTACTAAGTGTTATTGGGGAAAGTAGGAGTCGATTATAGATGAAAAATAGAGTTTGAATAGTATTTGCAGCCCTAGATGATTTTCGTAATTTAACCCATAGTCTATCCCAAAGATCTTTAGGCCATGAAAGGCCCATGTCAACTTCCCATGCCTCCTCTACCTTTGTCTTGGTGCGTGGTGATAGTGGAGAGTGTAAGAAAGAATATATTTTTGACGCCCTGGATCCTTTAGTAAGTAAAGTTCGTAGTTGAGTTATGCTAGGAGACTCCTGAGGTGATGTAGAGGATAACCGGACATGCAAATCAAATGCAGATTGAAGTGCTTGTGTTAATCGGAGATAATTGGTGCGGAAGGAAGAAGGGAGACGGAAGGATTCTGCTACAACTGAAAATGGGAGAATACATGATTGATGCAATAATTGACGTACCCATATAAGACCACGATTTCTCCATGACTTCCAGAAGAAAGGCTTATTATTTAATAAAATCGAAGAGTTGTGCCATATGGTTTGATCGTGAAAGGAAGAGACCAAAGGAGGCGGTAGAATTTTTAAGGTATAATTGAGAATTGGAGTAGAAATAGATTGTGGTGAAAGAGAAAAAGAGAGGAATTCTAGGAAAGAGAAGGGAGAAATGTCATCTAGAAGCTTGGTTTGATAAAAAAGATTTATGATACAAAGAAAAATTTGGAAAATTCACCCCACCCTCCTCCTTTGGTCTTGTTAACTTAGATAAAGACATACGAGCCTTCTTGCGACCCCATAAAAAAAGAAGACAAAATGGAATTAATTTTCTTGAAATGGAATAAAGGAATAGAAAAGGGAATGTTGGAAATCATAAATAAGACCAAGGGGGAAAGCATCATCTTAATCGTATCCAGCCTACCCCACCAAGAAAGATATAAGGGGTGCCATTTAGTGGTAAGATCTGTCAACTTTTTAATGCAGACATCCATATAGCGGGAAACCGTACCTGAAAGAGTGGGGGTGAAATGAAGACCCAAATACTTGATGCAATTAGGATTCCACGTAAAGCCGGAAGAAATTAAGTCAGATTTATAAGTAAATTTGGTAAGAGGTAAAATTTCACATTTATCTTTGTTTAATTTGTAACCTGAAACAAAGGCAAATGAATTGACTTCATTTAAAAAAGCAGGTAGGGAAGTTGTGGGTTCAGACAAAAATAATAAGACATCATCTGCATGAGCAGCCATTTTGATTGTGGATTGATAAAACGTAAAACCCTTTATGGCATCATTTTGGCGAATTCGCAAAAGAAAGGGTTCTAGGGCAAGATTAAACAAGAAAGGAGAGAGAGGACAACCTTGAAGCACCCCTCTAGCAAGGGGGAAATAAGAAGAAATGCCACAATTCGCTGCAATAGCAGCTCTGGGGTGAGAATACAAAAGAGAAAAGAGGGTGGAGATTTGTGGACCAAATCTGAACCATTTCAGCGTTTGAAAAAGATACAACCACTCAACTCTATCCAAAGCCTTTTCTGCATCCAAGGCAATGGCAGCAAGAGGATGAGAGGAGTGTGAGGTCTTGGAGAGAATGTTAAAGAACAGTCTAGTATTATCTGAAATCAATCTACCCTTAACAAAGCCAGACTTCTCCTTCCCTAATAAATCTGGTAAGAAAGATTCTAAACGAAGTGCCAAGGATTTGGAAAAAAATTTGTATTTACCAGGGAAATGGGTCTATAATTTTTACAGTACTGCGGAGCTTTACCTGGTTTGGGGAGAATGCAAATAAGAGCATCAGAGAAAGAACCGGAGGAAGGACCAGAGTCAAGAAAAGAAGAAATAAGAGAAGTTAATTTTGGAATAAGTAATGTTGAAAAGCGAAGAAAAAATTCTACAGTGAAGCCATCCGGACCAGGGGCCTTATCTTTTTTAAGAGTCTTCAAAGCACTAAGGAGTTCTTTATGAGTTATATGTGACTCTAGTGAAGAAAAATCAGGGGGAGTAGTGGAAGGAGAATCAATGACAGAGAGAAATTGAGAAATATCCTGTGATGAGGAGGTTGTTTCTGAGGAATATAATGATTTGTAAAAATGAAGAAATTCCATTAAGATGTCCTCATCTGTGTGTTTTAAAACAGAATGCCGATCATAAATACTGTCTATATTGGTCTTATTCTTTTTAATTTTCAAAAAATTAGCCAATAATTTGCCAGCTTTATTTTGGCCTCCATAAAATTTAGCACTAGAATGCAATAGGTAGTTGGAAGCATTGTTTGTGGTATCCTTATTAAATTGCAACTTAGTAGCGATGAGTTTGTGTAGGCAATCAGAAGATTTAGAAGCAAAGTATGAGTGTTTCAGATTCTTGATCTTATAGAAGAGTTCGTTATTGATTTGCTCAGCTTTCTTACGTTTATGAAAGACAAAACCAATAATGAAATCCCTAGCAGAAGCCTTAAAGGCATCCCACACAACAGGAAAAGACACCTCAGAAGACTCATTACATAGGAAGAAATCATGAAAAAAGGTAGTAAAGAGTGAAACAAAATCGGAGTCAAGAAGGAGAGAATTATTAAAACACAATTTTTTGTTTAGAGCTGGCTTCTGTAAAATGTCGAGGTGAATAGAGACTGGTGCATGATCTGATATCAAAATGGAACCTATGTCAGAAGCAAAGAGAGATTGAGAAAGATGATGTGAGATAAAGAAATAATCAAGTCGGGATTGCGTCTGATGTGGTGGAGAATAAAAAGAATATTCTTTCAAGGTAGGATTACACAACCTCCAGGCGTCAATAAGTTTGAATTGATGTATGATGCCAGTGAAAGATTTGTGTGCTTTGTGAGGGTTATAAGTGGTGACAGAATTCCTATCTAAAAAAGGATCAAAAAGCTCATTGCAATCTCCCGCCAAATTAACATTGTCTTCATAATATTGGGTGATGTGAGGGGATAGGGAAGACCAAAAAGAAGCATCACCTGTAGTTGGGGCATAGATGTTGAGGAGGGAAACTGGATTACTATCTTCAACAAACTTAACCAAAACCCACCTCCCAGATGGGTCCTCTGAGTCAGCAACAAGTTTGACAGAAAGAGATTTATGAAATAAAATGAGAACTCCATTGCGTTTACCATCACCAGTGGAAAAAAATACCTCCCCAACCCAATTTCTTTTAAGTTTGATAGATTCCTCAGGTGAGAGGTGCGATTATTGTAAACAGGCAATGTCCGCCTTAAGTTTAGCTAAGTGTGTCAAAACCCTCTGGCTCTTTATGGGGGAGTGGAAACCCCTAACGTTCCATGAAACAATGTTTAAAGGCATTCAAAAAAGCAAGAAAGAATACACAACAAGCTGGTAAATATAATTCAATAGTAAGCAATCAGTAATAAATGTGAAGGAAAAATGATGAAAAACATTTAAAGTGTGGAAAGATAAGCAATCCATAATGCAACAATGTTGTATATATGCATAAGTAAAAATGTGAGAAAATGAACTGTCGATATAATAATACAAGAAAAAAGAACTGTATTTATGAATAGTCAATGAAGACAAGAGAATAAGTGAAAAATGAGCTAGACGCATGAGAAATGAAAGAAAAGAATACGAAAAATAGAAGAGCATCCATGAGAAAAGAAGAAGAAGGAAAAGAAATGAATGAAGGGAAAGCCTTAAAGGACGCGAAGAAGAAAGAGACAGGAGAAGAAGAAGAAGAAGAAGGAGAAAAAAAGAAAAAAGAAAGATTACAAGAGAGGATTATGACTTACATAACATCCAAAAGATGTACGGGTGGGAGGGATGAAGGCCACAAAGGATAATGACGGGTACGCAACCGGTGAGGGAAGGCGGGAGGGGCGAGACGAATGAGCGAACTCCAGGAAGAAAACTAGGAGAAGGGAAGACACGTGGGTAATGATCTAGAAGTTGGAAACAAAAAACAAGAACAGCATTAACAACTAGGTAATAGAAAGAATGAATACCAAACCGAACAGTACCTCAAGATTAACCAACATAGTGAGGGAAATATATAGGCAGACAATCATAGAGAACATCAAGTAAGAACATCAAGTAAATTGGGAAACAGAAGCAACATCCATAGCACTAGCGCTGTATGAATATAAAAAACTCTTCAGTTTCAGCGGGTCTTCGTAAGTAGTGGTTTTGTTATTAAGAGTCACCCTGAAAAGGCAAGGATGAAATAAACCATAACGTGCACCAAGTGAACGCAGTTGAGGTCTCAGTGACAAGAATTCCTTGCGTCTGTCAGCCGTTACCTTGGCATAATCCTGGGAGAAAAAGAGGGAATTGCCGTACCATCTGATACGTTTCATAGCTCATGCAGCTGATATAATCTTGAGCAGATCTGTGTATTCAAGGAAGTAGATGATAACTCCTCTAGGTTTCCTGACAGTTGAGGAGGAAGATGCATTCAAAGGAGGACCTAATCAATGAGCCCTTTGTATATTAATGTTGGTGCTATCAGGCAATGGAAGAACTTTTGGCAAGATGGATTTGAAAAACCCCAAGGGATCTGACCCCTCTGTCCCTTCCGGAAGACCATAAATACGTAAATTATTCCTTCTATTGCGATTCTCCAAATTTTCAAGTTGCTTATGCATGGCTGAGATTTGCGCACAGAGCGGATCCACCTTTGAGACAGACGAGGTCAAGGAAACAACATCACGTTCCAATTGAGTGACTCGATCATCAACAGCCAATAACTTGTCTGTAATTGTTTGAAGAGTGGCTCTAGACTCATCAATGAAGGGACGTAATGCTCTTATTTCTTCCTAAAGTATGTCCATGGTAGCCAAGTTAGACTGCTTTGGAGGAGAAGGAGGATCCTTTTTAAGCCTTTTTGTTGAACCCTTACTGGCTGAAGAGACTGAAGAATTCAATGGTGATGATGTATGCTTAGAAGATGATTCTTGTGAATCCTCCATTTCGAGACACTGAAATCTGGAACTCATCTGAATTAGGAACTTTCTTGAAGAAATTGAAGGTTTATGCAAGTCTCTTGAAAACCTACTCATGAGGAAGAAAACATTTGTACCAAAAATAGAAGAACGCTTTACAATAAATAAATATGCTTATGTGTATAATAAGCAAATAGAAGTGAGGAGAAACCAGTCATACAATCATAAAATAAAGCAGGAATATGCAAATGACATAAATGCAAAAATAATGAATTACAATTGCACTATATGTAAAGTACTTGCATAGCAGAAACCAGTAAAATTCAAAAATATGAGAGTACAGGCACAGCTGACCTCCAAAGCCTGAAGTTGAAATATTGAACTGCAATGTGAGTATTAATCAAAAACTGTACATCACATGTCACCTATTAATAATGGGCAAGGCACATTTTAACAGAATTTGCGTACATTGGGCATATGATAAAATATTAAAACGTTCATACACCAATAAGCATGAGGTAAAATGTAAAAATGATAACTGTGCGCTGAAATGGAAGAGAATACATGAATGAAGTGTAAGTCACCGCAATATATTACAATAATATGTTTATGCCTAAATGAACCATACCACATGTGAAGCTTGGTATCATATGTAAAAGAGGTACCTTAGATAAAGAATCCCGTGGTACGGTCATACAGTATTGTAATCTCTGAGAGAAACAACTTGAAGAAATGCAGATATTTGCACTAACACATATCAGCAGCACAAAAACAAGATTGCATAAATGCCCACTCAAAACATATTAATACAAGCGCATGGAGTAATGCCTAAAATCACTTTTCTATATGACGTCTGTTTTGAAAAATCCATATTCAGTGAAACAGGGACAGTAAATGAATAGAACATTTAATTACTCCTTTTGAAGAAACTCAACGCACAATGAAAATAGATTCCTGTCTGTAAGTAAATGAGTGAGTCACAGCCACTTTAAAAAGATACAGCACGCAATGAAAAAATCTCCTCAGCATGCAGACTAATGCTGTGCAGTAAAATAAGGTCAAACATTCACTTCATGCTTTACCTGCCAAATTCGACCCTCACTCATTAGTGTCCTGTCATTAATTCTCCCTTGCAGGCTTTGAAGAAAACCAGGTGAGATGTGGAATTATATTCTCTAGCAATGACACGGTTAAATAAACTGCTTCTGTGGAGCTTGGTCAAAGCTTAATGAGGAACAGAGATGGGGCACTGCGCAGTTGAATAAACACATAACTCACTTCAATATTTAGCTATCAAGTGGCAACCTTCGGCAGAATATTCTCCTGTTACCGGTTTTTGAAATGCGTGCATTAGAAGCAAAGGTGCGCCACACCATGAAAGCCAGTTCCTTCAGTGCTCGAAAATCACTAAGGTGAAAGCGATGGTTGCCAGAACAGCAGCTGAGGGCGCAATGAATAATAAAAGCACAATGCACTTTGTAATAATTGTGATAAACCAGTCACATTTGAGGGCTCATGTTCTCCAATGAAACCAAGGAGCTGCTGGGAGTCGAGCTCCGTCAGCGGGTCTCACAGAATGGTGCATGTGTCGCCTCAGAGGAATGCTTAGGGCATTTTTTATCGGGCCAGGAGCTGCGCATATATAAGGAAACTCCTTTATTTAAAAAGAGTCATAACGAAGTGAAAGCCGGAGAAAAGTGGCAAATGAAAGTCTGCCGGCACATGAGTGAAATAACCAGACTACCGATAGGAGGGGGCTCCGTCAGCGGGTCCAGAAAATGGCGGAATCAATCTCACCAGGCTCCGGTGAATGCGTGAGGAGAACAATCAGGCTATCCCGGCTCCTGAAGCACCAGCAAAGGCTTCACCGCGGCTCCTCAAGGCTTCCCACGACTGTTACCATGCTGTAACTGTTCAGGTCAGGGAAAGGAGTCTCGCCGGGTCCTCCTCCATCGCCGCTCCCCGGGAGAGTCACGAAAACGCCGCCATCTCCTACGGGCGCAAGCCACGCCCCCCTTGACAATCTTATTGTTATCCTTCCCAGATGCCTTGCTCTCCATCCAGTTCTCCTCTCTCTGTCTCCTAGTTCACTAAAATCTATTTTATGTCCTTCGAATTCATTGATTTTCCTCTTCAAACACAGGCTTATGTCCCCCTTTCTCATGCTGCTGTCATTTTTCTTCCCATCTTACCTACATTTTCCCTTGCCGCTATTTCTCCTAGGTTTCTTTGCACATAAATCTCTCATTATACCATTCTATCTCTTAAAATGGGCTGCTTTCCTTTAACTCATTCTCTAAACTAGATCAGTAACTTTCCATGCCCACCTCAATTTCTTCCAGGTTTACTGCAATCCGTACCGCTCATTCTCACCTCCACCATCATATTTTTCTCCAACTTGCACATACCACACTAATATTTATAGCACGTACTCTCTTTCTCACACTTAATCTTACCTCTGACCACTAAATATCTCTCAATTATTTCTGCATCTTACTTCTGATGTTTCAACCCCTTTGTTCTTTTCCAGTCAGTACCTTTAGGTATTTGCATTTTCCTGTCCCTTTCATTTTCTTTTCTCATTTTTCCCAAGTTGTATTTCTTAGTTAATACCAACGGTCTTACATTTCTTTTGTTTCCTTTATCTATCACATGCTTTCTCTCTCAAGTGTTATTCCTATTCCTTCCATTCCCTCTTCTAGTGGTGTTTTCCAATCTTTTTCTTTACTCTGTCACTCACATTTCCTTTCCCTGCTGCTTATCACTCCCTTCTCTACCTCAATTGTTTCTCTTCTTCTTTCTTTCTTCTTTTTAGCTCTTATTTTCTAGCCTTTTTCCTCACCATGCTTGAGTCCTAACTCCTCCACCATCAGGGCCTCACTTACGAGGACCCTAGCAGCTCGTTTGCACCACCAAAGCGTTATTTCTTTGAGGCTCCTCTGGCGCAATGGGCCGCAGAATGTTTGCGTGGCTTTTGATTGACCGTATGAACATTGCGTGAAAGGAGTGTTCCCTTGGTGTTGCTGTGGGTGTTCCCGCACAACACCCAAATCATGTGAAGCATTCCCAGATTTATAAGGAATTGTAAACCTGGGAATGCTTCAGATTCTAACGCCACCCAAGGGGTGTCTTTACGGAGGCATAACAAGGAGAAATATCCATATTTCTCCACATGTTTCCTCTTTCTATGTGTGCTGCATTCTGCAGCACACATAAAATAGGAAGACACCTTTTGTGATTGTTTTTGTGCAGGAAGGTGACCCTTCCTGTACAAAAACAATCACCCCTATGAAGCAGCTACCCTTGCACCATGACAGCCCATTATGCGCCAGCACAGGGGAAAAAGAAAAGGGCGGGATCACTGTATCTGCAAGATACTGTGCATTCCCGCCCTTTTGTTTTGATGCCGGGCAGCGCAGCAAGATTTCTTAGAGCGCCGCCCTGCCCCAAAACCTCGTAAACGAGGCCCTCAGTTTTGTCCACATTATTATCTTCACTTGATTATTTATGACCCTCTGCCTAAGTGCATAGGATTCCTTTCAAAACTTGCCATAGTATGCAATAGCCAAAGCAGTAATAGAGTAGATTTCTCCCCGAATCTCAGGTACAGTACCAACAGGAGCAGGTCAAGTTTCTCACATTTGCAAGAAGCTGCCCCATGGTAGTAGCAGTGCAACCTTCATTCACATATCCACCCCAACCCAAATTCTATCCATTTCTAATCACAATCACTTCCACAAGGAATTAAAAACATGTTTATCTGACCATCAATAACGCCACTATATCAGACCTATAGCCCATACGGAGTCGCCGCCAGCCATAAGACCTTTTTGGGGATTTGTGTGCTCAATAAGTTTCTCTGACTTTGACACAGTTCGTACTACATAGGTAGAAGCATTGCAAAGGCGTGTGGAATGTTTTTAGGAGTATTATATGCAGGCAGCACCGGTGTAAGTTTTCTTCACTCAAAAGAGAAAAAGCACACAGAGCTGCAGCGCAAGCTTCCCTGATGCAAACAGGCATAGAAGAGCCAACTTCTATGCATGCTTCCTTCACAAGAAAAACAGGCACACCACAAGCAACAGCTCAGCAAACATTCCTTGCAAAAAAAGGTCTAAGATAAACATCAGCGTTCAAATGACTCTCACATCAGTGAATTACTGTGAGCAGCAGTGCAAGCTTCTCTAGAAAAACAGGTCCAGCATTGGAAGCAGATCTGCAATTTTCTCTTGCACTAAACATGAAAAATATAAGCAACAGGTGTAGAGGCCTCCCTCATTGAACAGATACAGCACTAGAAAGAGGAGTACTGCAAACATCTCTCACATGAGCGATACACCGCGGGTAACAAGGAGCAATTGCAACCACCTTCACCAGAAAGGTACAGTAGTAGTAGTAGCAGCAGCTGTGCAAGCACCTCCCACTCAAACAGGTAGAATACCACAGCAGCAGAGCAAGCCTATGTGACAAAACAGATGAGGAAGTATGAAGGGATAGGTGTGCACAGGGGCCAACTGGCAAAATGTCACATGTGACACCGTCAGTCATCCCTGGCGTTTTATCCAAAAGCATCATGCAAACAGGAATTTCTGATGCCATGTTTCAAAGCTATACATAAAACTACAAGTTCCTGAATGTCCAGTGTTCTTGGTTTAAAAGCTACAACCAGCTGGGGCTTCCTCTTCTGATGCCTTGAGTGGCTGGGTGTGGTTGAAAACATACACACAACTAAGTCAAATTTGCCAGATTCGAATCATTAAATGTGATGAAATATACAACCTCAGTGTGACATCAGTTGCATTTGGGTTGTACATGTAAGAAGCCTTTTTTTTTTTATAAAATTTTTATTTTGCAAGGTTTTAAGTAGAAAAAAGGGAGGAAAAAAAGGACAAGAAAAGAAGGAGAATGAGAATAAGGGAACAGGCGACATTCCGCCATATAACCCCACATAGGGGGTGGTGGAGAACATTACTGCAAAGAAAAAGACCAAAATTACAGCAAAAAGGACGGCAATTAGCGGTGTCAAAAGCAATGCAAGTGTCATTGTTCGCCAATCTCCATCGATCGGGAGGTGCACCCATGTCTCAGTAGCTAGCTCAAGGTTCTCAGAAGTAAAGGGTGCCCCAATCATGATAACTATCATAGAGGAAGGCCGTGTCATCCGTCTTCATATGCGATTTGTGTCGCAACCAAAAGAAGATCAACAATCCCAACTCAACACCCCACCCACCCCACTTCCCCCCCACCCCCCGCCCTGTCCCTAGTGGTGGCGACCATCATGCATTCAGAACATCATCATACAGACAGGCGATTAAATTTGGAAGAGGTGTAGCGCACGAAGCGCTGAGGGGCAAACTGCTGAAGGCAAACCTCGAGACAAAAACCTAACCAAAGGTCCCCAGTTGAGCATGAAGTTTTTAAATTTCCCCAGAAAGATATCTGAAAGTCTCTCCAAACTCAGTAGGCGCCACAGCCGTGCATGCCATAAAGAAATCGCCAGAGCTGTCGGGCTTTTCCAAGCGGCTGCCAAAGTCAATTTGGCCGCCCCCAGGCACAGCCACATAATGCGTTTATCAGCTCTCGTTTGATGTTCAAGCTGCGCATCTCTAAGTCCCAACAGGACAAATTCCATTGAATCTGGGATTGGGAACCCATCACATCCTTGATGTGGGAGAGGATCTCGGATCAGAATGGCCGGATGGTGGGGCAATCCCACCAGATGTGGCTGAAGTCACCCAACATCCCGCAGCCTCACCAACACTTATCCGAGGACGTCGGAAATATCCGATGTATTTAGATGGATACAGATACCAATCAAATATAAGCTTCATATGAGCCTCTCTAAGATCTGTGGAATGGTTATGTGCCGCCACATCTCGCCAGAGGCTCCTCCATTCGGTGTCAGAAATGTCCCTCCCTAATGTACTCTCCCTTTGGTCCATATATCGAGGTCGGGGGGACACCGCAGCGTCTTGTAGCAACCCATAAAGGAAGGAGATCGTCCCCTTCATGGTGGACGTGCGAAGAATAAAGGTTTCAAACTTCGTCAATGGTCTAGTAGCAGCATCCACCACCCCAGGTGACGTCACCCAGTGGAGGAGCTGAAGATGACGAAGGCGCTCAGTAGGCATAACAGCATAGTCCGGCATACAATTATGGAAGGTAAGAGGCGTCGTACAGTGAAACAGGTGGGTGAGGGCCCTACAACCACCCTCTCTCCAGACACCAAAGGGTCCATCCGTCAATGCCGGGTTGAAATGGATAGGAGTAAATGGGGACGGGAATGTGGTCCATCGATTGTCGCCACTGACCGTGTCCCAGATTTTCAACACCGTGCTGGTGGGGGTGCTAATATACGCGTTTCTGGGCCGGTCCGCCTTAGGTTTCCAGGCTAGGTCCCAGATGGATCTTCCGGCCACACTCCGATTCATATGGAGCCAGTGCTTCTCTGAAAGCTGTTGGGACCACTCCACCAGTACTCTTAATTGGGCAGCCTTATAATACAAGTGCATGTCCGGGAACTCCACCCCTCGTTCCACCCGCGGACGTCGAAGAACCGCATAAGAGACTCGCGCCCGACCGCCTTGCCAAACAAATTTCAACATCAAGGTCTTAAGCCGGCGGAAATAATCCACCCCTATCGGAATGGGCAGTGCCTGGAAAAGATATAGGAGTTCAGGCAGGAGGACCATTTTAAGCGCAGGAATCCTACCCAACCACGAGATATATTTCCGTTTCCATCTTTCCTGCTCCGCACGTATCGCCGCCAGCATCGGGGGGAAGTTGGCCTGAAACAGTGCGCCCAGGGTAGAGGTCAGCCTCACACCAAGATATAACAGGGATGAGGTCAACCATGAGAGTGGAGTAAGTGACCGAATCCGGTACACCTCTCCGGGCGGTAGAGTCAGGTTCAGAATATACAATTTATCGAAGTTGACTCTGAACCCTTCCAACTTTTCAAAATCAGAAAGCACTGTACGGACATGGGGTAACGATAGCGCCGGATCCCGAACCGAAAGTAACACGTCGTCCGCGAAGAGTGAAATCTTGTGTTGTTCACCCGTAAAGGGGAGGCCCAAGATCTGTTCGTTCTCCCGAATCGCTAAGGCCAACGGTTCTATGCTTAGCGCAAAGAGAAGTGGTGAGAGCGGGCAACCCTGACGCGTTCCGCGGGAATGGTGGAAACTCCCGGACCTATGTCCGTTAATCAGTACCCGGGAGGTGGGGTTGTTGTAATTGGCCTCAAGCATTCTTATGAATTGGGGTGAAAACCCGAAGGCTTCCAGTGTGCGATGTAAAAAGCCCCAATCAACGCATTCAAAGGCTTTTTCCGCGTAGAGACCTACTAACACCGCCAGTATGCGAAATCGCTCAGCCTTCTCAATCAGATGGATTACGCGCCGCAAGTTGTCGTGAGTCTGTTGACCTTTTATAAACCCAGACTGGTCTGGGTGGACCAGAGCCGGCATCAAATCCTGTAACCTGCTAGCAAGTATAGATGAGTACAACTTAGCGTCCAGGTTGAGGAGCGCTATCGGGCGATAAGATGCGCATTTGGTGAGATCCTTCCCCGGTTTGGGGAGGATGGTAATCAGAGCCTCAGCCGTAGTGTCCGAGGTTCTACCCTCAGATGCCATCGCGTTAAAGAGAGAAACCAGGTAATCGCAGATGTCCGACGCGAACGTCTTGTAAAACAAGGCCGTGTAACCGTCAGGACCCGGGGCCTTGCGGAGTTTCAGAGCCTTAATGGCGTCCAGTACCTCCTCCCTAGAGATGGGGGAAGACAGCAAGTCATTCCATTCCCTGGAGACCTGTGGGATAGGAAGACCACCCAAAAACGCAGACTGGGCCTCTGGATCCAGGGCATCGCTCGAATAGAGATCTGCGTAAAAGCGGCCAAAAAGGGCCGCCTTGTCTGCATCCTCATGCCGGACAGAACCCGTATGGTCCTGTATGCCCCCAATGTAATCCCTCTCACGTTTATCTCGAAGCTGCCGGGCCAGGTGACGTCCCACCTTGTTTCCCTGGGAGTAGGAGACGCGTCTGAGACGCAGGAGGGTAAATTCAACCCGGTTGTTGTAGTGGGCTCTCAATTTCCCTCGTACCGCTGTAAGCGGACGGAGGGTCACCCTAGAGGGGTTCGACTTGTGCGCTTGCTCCAGTGTAGCGAGCTCCGTCTCCAGAGCCTCCCTCTCCTTCCGTCGAAGCTTGTTAAGATTCGCTTTGAGGGCGAGGCATGTACCTCTTATAGAGGCCTTGCATGCATCCCACGTGGTATATACTGACGAATCGGAAGGTGGGTTAAGAGCGAAAAAATCTCCTATAGCCCTTCGCAGCTCCTTACAAGACACCTCATCCCGTACCAACGCTGCTGGGAAGTACCACTTCCGCCAGCCATCCCCCCCCACAGACCAATGTAACCCAAGCACCACTAAGCTATGATCAGATACTGAGAGTGGAAAAATATTAGCCATGCGGACAGCTCCCCTGAGGACCTGGCTAACAAAGATGTGATCTATACGGGAGTACGAGCGATGGACATGAGAAAAGAATGTATAATCCTTGGTCTGAGGGTGTACGAAGCGCCAGCTATCCACCAATCCCAATTCGCCTATTTGTCGCTGCGTTTCTTCCGAAAAAACCCCAGTATCTGCTCTGCGCGCCCCCGAGCTATCAAAATCCTTGTCCCACACCATGTTGAAGTCCCCCAACAGTATCAAGTGCCCTTCCACAAAGTCCCCCACCTTGTCCATCAAGCGTTGTAAAAAAACATTTTGGCCAGCATTCGGAGCATAAACCACCACAAAGGTACATTGGCGGCCATATAATGACCCCTTCACCATTAGCCAACGACCCTCCTTATCACCACTCACCCCCAGAGGCTGAAAGTTGAGAGAGGCCCGGAACAGGAGGGCCACCCCTCTATGCTTAGTGGATGCTGACGCCCTATAGATAAGGGGGAAATGTCTATGCCGGAGTCTCAGTTCATCTCTCCTGGCCAAGTGGGTCTCCTGGAAGGCAACTACATCCAGATGGTGATCTGATAGATACTTCCAGAGCTTCTGGCGTTTCTGTGGGGAATTGAGACCCTTCACATTCCAGGTACCTATACTAACAGGCATAATGATGGCATGAGACTCCGTTCTGTGCGTTTGCTAAGCTACTCAGAGCCCGGTTCCCGGACCCCGCCAGCCACCAGTCTACACACTCCTGGATCAGGCTCATCTCCCAACAACCTCCTCCAAACTCTAGTCCATTCCCCCCCCACCAGCCACTCCAATTCACCGGACCACCCAAAGCCCCTCAGACAAGATGACGCGTTGAGCTCAGTATACTGAGAACAATCGGATAGAGACACCAAGTGCAATGTCCCAAGCACCCTCCGTCCATGGGGAACCGCACACACCCCTCCCCAGCGTTCCAAACAGTTCTCCCCCATGCAAACAGCAGAAAGTGTATAATCCCCAGCACAGCACAAGATAGTAATTGCAATGGAGAACACCACTAGTACCAACAACACCCCACACACACTGTCTTTGGCCGCCACCACACTCCCCCCTCCCCCAACCCCAACATTCCCCCTGCATCCCCAACCCCCAGAACTCCCCACCTCCCACCCCCCCTGCAAACAAAGAGTCACGAAGACATAACTCAAGGCACTAAACCTGAACAAAGTACTCAGCAGTTCCAATGTTCCACGGTCCACAAGGTCCGCATCAGACTGGGATAGGGGTGGGGGCACAAATTCGGGGACCCTCAGGGCCAAGGTCCGGGGTGTCTTCTCCAAAAGTACCATAGTACCCCGGGACCTTAGGGCCAGAGACCCTCCGGCGCCCAACCATCACGGAGTTGGGGATCACGCTGCTCCAGAGCTCTGTTGAGAATCTGCTAATGTGGCCGAGGCCACCGAGGCCACCGCAGCACCCCTTTCTTGCAAGCTAGCAGTGCGGTCCGGACGCCTCCGGTCCGGGGAAGAGCCAATTCTATGCCATGAGGAAGATCCTTCGCGACCTGCAAGGAGCGGATTTGCGCCAGCCTATTTTGCCATCGAAATATGATACAGAAGGGGTGCCCCCAGGAGTACGAGATGTTGCGCTCCCGCAAGAAGGCAGTTACCGGACGGAATTCTCTCCTCTTCTGGAGCGTCGATGCCGCCAAGTCCTGGTAGAGCTGCGGATGGTGGTCCCTGAATTGTAAGGAGGAGGCGGCTCTAGCCTTCCGTAGGATACGCTCCTTCATCTGAAAGTCATGCACACAAACGAGGATGTCCGGAGGGGGGCCCCCCTCTTCTAGGTAGACCGACTCTGTGCACCCTGTCTTAATTTCCTGCACGTCCTCTTCGTCTAAGATCTGTAGGAACAGGGCCTGGACATACTCTCGCAGGTCTCCAGCTTCTCCGTCCCATGGGACCGCCCTAATGCAAATGTTGTTCCTTCGGGAACGATTCTCCAAGTCCTCCGCGTGGGCCTGCAGGTCTAAGTTCTGTTCCGTAAGGCGAATAATGTCCTGTTGTCGTTGATGCACATCACTAGCCACACTCAAGTCGTGATCTTCCAGGGTCGCCACCCGTTCACCAATTCCATCGACATCTCTCCGCACCTCCCGGAGATCTGACACCTACTGGGCGCGAAGCTCAGAAATGTCCTCCTTAATAGAGGTGAACAGCTCCGTCAATAAGGCCTTGGTGGCGGGCGCCTCATCGTCCGATTGCCTGGACGAACCACTGGCCCCGGGAGAAGATGGCTGCTGCGAGGACTTGGAGGCACCGTCCTTACCCGGCCTTCCTTTGCGAAGTGTGGTGGACATCATGGAGGTCCGGCTTTGTCGTGGGACCAGGGCTATCGTACCCTCTCCAGGGACAAGGAGTGCCCAGGCGCAGCGTAAGACCTCACCAGGTATTCAGTCTCAACCTCCGCGTTTCCTCATATCTGCGCCACAGTCAATGGCCGCCCGGCCAAGATGGCGTCTCAAAAGCTTCCCGCCAGAAGACGCCCTCCAGAGTCAATGCAAGGACATTTTCGTCTGATAACCTATCCCGGGTTCTCCACCACTGTAGATCGGGGCCACTAGTTCGGACCCCCGGCTCCAGCAATGCTCCCCCGCACTCCTCTCAAGACTATGTCTCAGCCGCCGTCGAGGTAACAGAGCAGGCTAGTCTGTCAGTTCACAAGGCGAAATAGGCCGCACCACCACTCGTCGTGTCCCTGGTCTCCGGATCCACTAGCTCCTGTCTCCCGGCTCCCCCAGGAAATCACAGACCGTACCTCGGCTCCAGATGGCTTATAATCCGACCAGAAGGTCCCGTGGTCGTGGCAGTCATCTTATCGTAGAGCCCTGCGGCGTCCCCAGGATCTAGATCCGCCCTCTCGTCGGATCGGGGTCCACAGTGCAGGGACAGTTCCTTCGGCCCTTAGCCACTGCACGCTACGGTCAGTACATCAGAGTGCTAAGTCGCTTGCAGGTGCGGTTGGGACGTCCCCCTCCACCAGTGGCTGCAAGTAGCTTCCTCGGTGCATTCCACTAATGGCCGCTCCGGCCTCTCACAGCTCCGCCGATAGCTCGAGGTGCACTCTCTACGTGGCTGGTCGGCCACCAAGTCCCTCTGGTCAGCTGCAACAGAGCGCTCTATACCGCCTCAGTGCCTCGACGGTGTGCCGCAGTGCGATAGGGAGGGCAGGAGCGACCCGCGGCTCCGCGATGCCACGCCCAGCCGGCGTCGGCGCCTCTGCACTCACGGGTCGGTCTCCCCCTCACGCAAGGCCGGTGCTCACTAGGCCGGATGTCGACTCTTCCACAATGGCGTTCTCCAGTCTCCTGCTACCCCGCCGGCAGCTCCGGACCGCTCCACTCGATGTCAGTGGCCTCTGCTGGTGTCCGAAGGCCGGTTAGCACCCCGTGGGCGATGCTACTCAATGCTTAGCTGGTCGGGCGCCGGAGAGACTCGAAAGTGCGTCTTACTCCGACGCCATCTTGGCGCGCCCCTAGAAGCCTTTTTTAATCTTGTGGATTTGAGAGTAATAATATATAGGGTTCAGAGATACCTGCAAGATATATGATTTTGAAAGATTGTTTCTTTTTCTTTTACTGATGGTTTTGATTCACATTATGGCACATGCCTGTGTTCACTTTCACTATATATTTATTGAATCAATACATTATTTTTCACCCATTCAGGACATTTAAATGAGCCATAAAAAAACATAAGGCCTCGTGTACAATATTGTGATGCACAGCAGCGCTGCAATACTTCCTGCTGTGCTGCTGTGCATCAAATGAAAAGGGCAAGAATGAACAATATCTACAAGATTAGGCACATTCCTGTACTTTTCCCTATGCGCTAGCTAGCGCACAAAGGGCTGCCAATACAGGTATCCTTGCACCATGGTGCAAGGGTGTCTGCACGGTAGGGCTGCACAAAAACAATCACAAGAGTTGTTTTGCTCATTCTGCAGCACACATAGAAAAAGGAAATATGAGGAGAAATGAAGGTATTTCTCTTCACTGCGGCTCCCTTATGTTTCCCCTGGGAACGTATAGGAATCTAATGTATTTTCAGGTTTACAAAACCTCGTAAATCTGGGAATGTGTCAGGTTCCATGGATGTTGCGTGGAACACCCACAGCAAACCCCATTGAACTCCCCTTTCACACAGAGTAATGCGTGACAGGGGGCCATATTTACAAGGTCATGAAAAGCCACGAAGGGTCCCATTATGTGGCCTTGTACATATGGGCAGGCACACTGCTCTGCCAGTGCATCAAAAGAAGTGATGCACCAGCAGTGCAACACTTATTGTGGAGAATTGAGAGTGATCTTGGTAAAGAGGTAAGTCAGGGGACCCTTCACCATGGAAAATAAGATGTGGATCGGCCATTGGCGCTGTGCCTCAATTCCTGAGTTTGAGATCACACAAACACAGAGGGCTGGGTTTTGCATTAGTGGCGCCTTGTCCCACTGCCCATGACCTCCTTCTCTATGGATTTCCTCCCTCCCTCTCTATATCAGTGCACCTCATCTCTCCATAACCCCAATGTATTCTGTTGAGGCATACTTTATGTTACACACATATAGTTTAAGACACACAATTGATGGGCAGAATGCAGAACAAATCAAAATATTCACCCCCAGTTAAGAGATCTGGGTAAAATACATCATTATTTGGCTCACAATGCCACCCCAGTATAGACCTGGCCATACGGTAAATAAGTCTTGACACTGTGCCTCATTGAACAGTCCAGCCTGAACTGCCAAGCCAGGTCCTCCCTAGACCAGAAAGAAGCATCCTAGGAACGGTTTTGGGGTTTCACCCCATATCAGCCCGGAAAGCTTGATTCCAGTGAAACACTGAGCCCGGGACCCCCTTCCTCAAGCGCCTTGAGAACCTCTGGGTATGTAGTGCGCTATATAAATTCTGACTTGACTTGACATGTCTGGGCATACCCGGTGAACTTAGGGTGAGAAAGCAAAAGACACACAATTGATTGAAGATATGCAGAAAAAATCAAAATATTCACCCCCAGTTACACACACATAGTTGACAGAGACAATGACTCCTTCAAATGTGTAAATCAATCTCAGGAACTTTTTTATAAGACAATGTGAGCTGTGAGGTGTAGAATTAGATCAGCCATACTGATAGACAATACAAGTTAAGACTGCTTTGGGACACACAAACTCAGAATGTAAAACGTAACAGTGGCTGGGGTTTTCCATATCAATACAAAGTTTTCATTTCTTTACATTTTAGCAACCTTAGAATAAATCACGTTTGAGAAAAAATAGGATTCTAAGCTTATGCCTTGCAGTTTGCATTCGGATCTTTGATGATTGTTCATAGCTCACTGGGCTATGTGTAGCTTAAGAACTACAAGTACCAAACAATACTCTGTAACAAAAGCAGTAGCAGACTGAGCTATCACCATAAGATTCTAATCTGATATCTGCTTGTTACACATTTGCAGCAGGCTCATTAAGCCTCCCTAATACTTTGTAACTAGACAAAACAGCTCTCTCCAGCAAGTACATTATTGACCAGTTATATTCCCCTTATTATTGTCCCCCGAAAAGTTTGGTGCACACAAAGATTTCTGCAGGCTGGCTTTGTCTCCCCTGTGGTCTGACCTGTCTTAAAGAGGGCACTGCAAACTGTATTCCAGTTTCTTCTCCAGAGCTGGGCTCTGCAGGTGCAGATTAGAAATGCAGTATTTGTTTTTAATCCTAGAAGTGTCCCTTGCTTTCAAGTGAGAGGCACTCTTTATGGATTATATTTTTCCATTCCCCTCTTTCACAGATGATAGACCTCTACCTGCTTCTGTCTATGCAGCTTTTTTAAGCAGCATTGTTTTAAATGATTTACATTCTCTGCAACTGGACTGCTGGAGCTGGGCCCCCCACCAACCTAGTGAAGTAACCTGAGAATTAAGAACATCAGTGCACCTGAAGAACACAAACCTGGCCATCTGCAAATTAAATCGGTTTGAATGTATGTGCACTAATAAAATAAATGTGCAAGGGACAAAACCTGACAGCCACTGACTTGGAACTAATCCTGCTGATAGTACCTGTGTCCTTGATCTCTTCGAACCTAGCGAACCCTTGCAATGGAAACCATAGTCCTCATCTGAAAGGACTTCTCATGACTTCACATGTGCTGTCACAGATGTCATTCACGATTTTATTATTATTATTATATTCTTATATAGCGACAGATTCAACCCCCGAAGGGGTATCTCCGCGCTTGCCTTGGGAACCCGTCCTGGCTTTTCCCTGTGAGATAGCCCCTACAGGGCATCCCCAAGGTGAAAGCCAGGCATCCCACCGCGGGGGGCCGTTGTGGAGATTAAGCAAGCTTAATGCCCAGAGTTGCATAGTGTGAACCCATGATTAGGTCAGGCAACGAAGCGAGAATTATCAAGTCCATGGACATTTGAGCTCAAGACCCTGCCACGTCGGGAATTGAACCCTGGTCCCAGGTCTGACCTCTGCTTCAGGGTCTGCCTGCTCTAACCAGTGAGCCACACTTCTCCATGATGACAATGATGAAACAATGACGACTTTCCATATTACCTTAACATTGACATTTTCATTGTCATTCCACTGAAAAAGGCACAATTAATTTGTTTGGCAATATATTGTTACTTCTTGATGTTTTGTTGGTAAGTCCCTAATATAATGGGCATCCATTTGGTGGGTGATTTTTGGAATTAAAGGTGAGGGTGTAATTTATGTTTGTGTGGTGAACCATAATTTGACCATGTCAGGGGGATTCAGATTTATATCAAAATCATGACTTCTCTTTGACTCTTGTATTTTAAAAACTATATGGAATATGTTAAACCATAACTTACCCATAACAATTATTTCCGTGAATTTCTGGCAGTTTTTTTTGTTATATACTATATCTAGCTCTCAAACCTCCAACCGCCACTGCTCTCAGCCTTCACCCTTGCTCATTGGGGGCAGACATCAGAGATGGGACTCAACCTGACTAATAATCTGCATGTACAACCCCTCCTACTAATGTCACCAGTGAAGAATAGCTCCTTACCTGTCAAGAGGCATATGTTATGGTTTGTACACTTAACTGTATGTTGTCAATTTAATGGTGAGTTTTTATTATTTTCATTACTATAACTTTGCTTTACTGTGTTTTTCAATATAAGTTCCTATCTCATGAGCAATTGCTCTCCATCAATATTTTTGTCAGTGTTGTTCTGTTTAGAATTTGCTGTAATGCATCCATGTCCTGAGTAAAGCAATATCTGTTGCAGGGCCTAGACAACTAGGCTGTCAAGCTCCACTGTGCATGGCATTTGGCTGCATACAGTGGTTTTTAGCCTCAAGGCCTGGCCTCTCACCAGGCTCTCGAATAACCACCAGCAGTGAATCCACACTGCCGATTTATAGCCCTTTGACCTAATCGCATTAAGTGCACGTTCAGCCAAGGGTAACTTGGCGCTGAATAACAGATGTTTATTGTTACCCAACTCAGTGGTACTCTTTTTATCAACCTTAGAAGTATGAAAAGCTGATTGTTCTCACCAGGATTTTTGCTTGTGACCAGAAGGTTAGACACAGGCCCCTACAATATATACGTGTTGAGAAGATGCACTGGATGCAGAATTTTGTTTGTAGGTTATTAGCTAAGGAGCACAGAAGGACACAACAGCTTCATCAGTGTCCCTCCTCCAACAACCCATATGAACCATACTTACAGTTAAACACAAACATTCCAGGAATGCTAGCTAGTCAAGCATTCCTGGTAGTTAAGCAACACAACACTTCCCCCTTTTCATTACAAAATGAAGTACAAATTGATACATAAATAAATATATAAACAAGGAGAAAGAGAGAAGGGGCAGGGGCAGGGTGCAAGGAAAAGAAGGGAAAGGAAGGGAAGAACATTTGTACATTAGATTAAAAAAGTTACAATGCATATACTATACCTTTGACCAAGGAATTGCAATTACAAATTGTTCCCCACATAATCCTTTACCCAAGCAGGTGCCTTCCTTCCCCTTCCCAATCTTTATTTTAGATCCTGGTCAGTAGAATGAACTTTTTCGGCTACAATCTCATTAGCTGTAAGGGGCATGCTTACACTTTCCTGCCTCTCTGACCCGGCAATTTCCATACCTTCAGTGGAAGTTGAATTCTCCTGTGATGATGGAGTAAGTATTTCTTTAGTCATAGTTGATTCATTAATAACACCATCCTCTATCCTTTCAAAATATACTGCTTGTAACCCCAACTTCATTCATATCCAAACATTAAGCCACTCTTTGTTGTTTCCAGACCTTACCATTTCTGAGTCGTACCACATTCCGCACACTTCCATCACTGGTCTGACATCCCTTGCGTGATGTCCATCTCGAGACCAAGACTGGGCCCCACAGTTTCTCATGTCAGGTAATGTGGTTGGGTTCAGCCCAGGGGTATTATTGGCTTTACACCTTCATACATAATAGGTACATATAGGTACATCTAGTTAGTTTTCCATCATAGGAGTAGGCATTATTATTGTCATGTATTTATATGCTTGCATATCTCTATTATTTTAACACTTCTTAGAAATCTACCATCCATTTACTCTGTTGGTACATAATATCGTTTATATCTGTTTCTGTCTTATGGTTGTTTAAGCACACCTATTTTACACTAGAATGACGCTGGTTTAATAAATGCGTATTGAAAACATTTACACTGTTTATTTATGTGTATCTCTGTAAGACAAAGTGAGCATGAGTGACTGAGCGAAAATTACTGAACCGTTTCCATGATCCCTGATGGGTCAGAGTTGTCATGCTCGATAGTTGCCAGGAACTATTCTCTCCTTGGTAGGAGGAGTTTATACTGGCACTGTGAGCTAGCTATTTATACAGGTGAATATACCCGGTGGGGATGTCTGGAATCAGTCTGGACAACACTCCCACAGTCTATGTTGTCTAAACATTCAAATCCTAAATATGTGTGTAGGAACTACACAACATGGCACCGTCAATGTTGGTTTGGTACGTATTTAATGGTCAAATCTGTGTAGTTCGGTCGTGTTTTTCTCATAAACCCCATCTCACATTATTTCGGATGCGTCTGGAGTGGGGGGGAAACACCTGATACACCTCAGTAGGCAAATCCTATGTGCTGGCTGAGGGTTTATTCAAGCCTTGAAACTTTTTCAACAATGGCTGACGAAGACAACACTGCGCCGGCACAATGTGAGAATCCAGTGAGGAAGAAGAACAAGAAGGCAAAATAAACATTTCAGACAATGTCAGAACTGCTCTTACTTTAAAACTAGCAGACTATGGAGTCACAGCTAGGGGTGGGAAAGTAACTTTTGTGATTAAGGCACACAAATCATACTAAACTGAGGTATTCTATTCATGGGTTAGATTCCCACAAGCAGATGCACACACGAATACATGTCATTCGTACACTGAAGATGAAACACCAGAGGAATACTGTTCATATGAGGATATTGGAGTTCTGCTAACCTTCCAGTAACACGTACATTGTTTTAAAGCTACCCTCCTACGTACAAGAGATAAAGTAAGACTTGATCCACTCAGCAGTCACTGAGCGACTTGGCCGGTCATAGTGGCCTACACACTGCATACAGACATTGACACAATGCTGGTTGCAGACTTACGTCTGACAGATACACAAAGAAATAATAAAACTTTACAGAAACCTGACACAGTTTGTGATGAGAACACTCATACTTCACCCAACAAGGTCTACAATAGCTGGACAGATTATGAGATGAGCAACTCCGCAAACGTTACATGCAATTATGGGTAAAATGCCTATTAGACGTGTTCAAACGCTATTCTAGATAGCTTAGACAATAACAAAGCTATAGGCAGTAGTTCCACAAACAAGCCCTCAAGAAAAACACAGAATGATGTCAATCTGCATGCGTATAGGGATAGGTGCCCAGATAGAGGATTGCATGTCTTAGGGTACAGTTTTCGCTGCAAAATATACCAGAACTCATAGTATTCCTTCAATTGCAGTAAGAACAGATGTATTAAGACAAATACAGAATGAGTATGGTGCAGAACCTGCTATGAACCTACAGATGAAATTGTTAGGTCATTTTTCCCCCATATCAACTAATATATTAGCAAACATAGAGGGGGAAGCAGCAGCAGTGGCAATACACCAACGCCCGAGGGATTTCACTCCTTTACAACAGCAGCATGAATTACCCAAAATTATCAAAGATACCTATACCAAACTAGGTAGAGATATTTTGGGAGCTAGAGCAACAAAACCTTAAGTCATGGGAGGTCCTGAAAAGGACAACACCAAGCAAGCACCTGATTATTCCAAGAAGATAAGGGACAATAAAAAACAAAAGAATAGAGAGAATAGATCACAATCCAGGGGTGGTACCCTCTACAGGAGCCCGCGAAAGGAGGTACAATCTTAGGAATTGTGATAACATTAAAAAACCTGACAGGTATCAGGATACTGATACACATTCCTCTCATTACTTTCACTGTTCATCAAATAACTCTGAGAGGGAAGGACAGTCAAAACACAGACAAGAAGAACGGGCAAAGTCCAGAGACACAAAGCTTACTTCGGACAATAATGTAAAAAAAAGAAGAAAAGCCAAAATGAAAACCTCAATTTAAAAAGAAGAAGAAGGTAGCAGGTCTTTAAGGAAGACCTACCCAGAATTCGAAGGACTCAACTTCTGAACGTGATATGGGCTCTGACAATGCTAGACAGCGCAGCAAAATTGACAATAGCTTGACAGACCATGATGGAATATCTGGTGAGTGGTTGAATGAACACATCATGGTAGAAAAGCCTCATACTAAGGTAGGTGCCCCACATCGGTTACACTCCAAATGGAGGGGGAAAAACCCAGAAAAATTAAAGGTCCCTTTAGGGAGAACCTGACTTTTGCCTATGACATCCTTTTGGCTGAAAAAGATTAGCTGCCTGAGTGCCGAAAGGGGGAAACAGTAATTGTACCTGCTTTTTCCAAACTTGTCCCAATATATGTAAAACATGCCTATGTGCAAGAGTGGGCAGTGGCACTTTCTCCTGCATTATATTGCAACCATGTAGGGTGGGATACTGAGTCACCTCAAAACAATGTTATCTTCGTGCACACCTGCTTTTAAAGTAAGTTGAAACCAATTTTTAGTGGCGCTATCCTTGTCGCACTGTGTCATTAATTCTTGAACATGCTTTGACTATGAAATGGATAGACGAAAAAACCTACAGATGTCTAGAAACAAAATATCCAAGGAGACCAAAACTATATATGTTACCCAAGATACATAAAAATGCTTTTAAACCACCTTTTAGACCCCTCGTGTCAGATTGTGGGTCAATATCTGAAAGTATCGGTAAATACGTTGACTGTTACTTACAGCCTATTGTTCAAAAAAGTCTAACCTACATAAAAGACACCACAGCGTTTCTCAACTTACTCAGAACCATTCAACTTGAAGATAACACAGAATATTGGCTATATACAGTGGACGTTGTATCACTTTACACCTCAATTCCGCACAATGAAGGCCTGGACGCCCTTGAATGGAACCTATTAAAAGATGATGATTGTGAAGCCAATAAAATATTCCTCATTGAGCTGATGCATTTTTCACTCTTTCATAGCTACTTTGAATGGAAAAGTAAGTTCTACAACCAATGTAATGGTACCTCTATGGGCTTTGGGGGGGGGGCCCTCGTACACTAATTTGTTTATGTCCAAATTTGAAACCAACCACATCCTAAATAACAATGACTGGACCTCTAATCTGGTCATTTTCAAAAAGTACATTGATGACGTATTTCTGGTTTGGAGAGGCCAAAAAGCTCAACTCATCTGCAATTTAGCTTCATTAAATCTAGTGAATCCTCAAATCAAATTCACCTACACCATACATGATGAAACTATATCTTTTTTGGACGTGCAATTTATCTTGGTGAATCAGCAGATTCAAACTAAAGTGCACAAAAAAGCTACAGATCGGAATTCAAGTTTACTCTTTCAGAGCTTTCATCCTGAAACTCTCAAAAAGCACTTACCAACTTCACAATTCATTCGCTTAAAAAGAATTACTTCTGAAGAAAACATCTTGAAAGACTCACTGTTTGAGCAAAAAGAACAACATTCAGCAAGAGGATATCCCAAAGAGATTTTGGAAGAATCTTTAAAAAAGGTAGCTGAATTACCAAGAGAAAGTCTACTAAAACCTGCAATAAAAAACCACAGAGCTAAAAACAGTGTGTGTGCTTAAATTTTCCACAGAATTACAGAAGATCAAAAAAGCCATCAATCGCCATTGGTCTTTAATCAAAGCTGAACCTGATCTACAGAATTTATATAGTGAACAAGTGACCTTTGCTTTCAAGAGATCTAAAAACATGAAAGAGATCCTTTCTGCTAAAAAACAACCAAAATTGAAGAACAAAGGAATGGCGAAATGTTATAATTGCATTCATTGCAACAATGTCATAACAGGAAACACATTCATGCATCCCACTAAAGGCTATAAAATTGACTTACAGTATACAGGAACATGTGACTCCAAAAATGTCATCTATGCAATCAAATGTCCGTGTGGCAAGACATATGTTGGTCAAACAGAATGAAAAATTAAAGTTAGAATGACTGAGTCTGGGTTCCCTGGTATTTACTTTATTTTCGCTGCTTCCATTGTCTGGATTAGGAGACCTTAATGTTAAGGCTTGAAGGTCTAGCTCCTTTATGGTTCATTCGTGGGCCAACCTCCTGTCCTCCCTCTCCATTTCCATTCTAGCTAAATCCAATCTCATTCTCCTCTCCTACCTCCTGTCTTCCAACTCGGCATCAGTTAAACTCCTCACCGAGACGCTGCTGCCCTCCCTCGAAAGTGTCCTGGGACCTGTCAGCAGATTCCCCCTTCCAGCTTGGTACAGCATTGCAGTCTCAAGGACAGTGTCCCTATCACTCTCTTCTGTGTCCTGTTCCTCCACTATATGAGCTTCCACCCATGCCCTTATGCTTGTCAGTAACTCGCTTTTCTTGGCACCTTTTTTGAAGAATACCCCCTGTTGTTGACACCACTCTTTCAGTTGGGTCACAGTGTAGGACTCTAGCTCTTCAAGGTTTAATTCCATTTTTCAAATATGGGATTAAATGAGTACTCAGGAGAGAACTAAGAAGCGTGATCTGAGGATAACCTCCACCCACCACCAGAAACACATTTGGAAAAACAAAAGTCAAATCAGGAGGGCCGCAAGGAGAAAACTCCTGGTGTAGGCCAGTGTATTGCGTTGAATTACTATTGAGTAGCTGCAACCAAGTCAGGATCCCACCGCTAGACACCAATCTGTTGGAACCTGGGATGTCAGGTCACCTAGGGTAGCCTGGCCTAGGGTAAGACACAATACTCGAGGCACGAGTGTGAAGGTTGCAAACCACCCAGCAGTAAATCCACGCAATAACACACAAAAATGACACTACACCAAAGTATAGAAAAATATGAGCTGCTTTATAAAAATATTATCTGTTCTCTTGTTTGGAGTCTTCACAGCTTATTATAAGACAGACAATCTGGTAAGATAGTATTGCTCTTGAAGTTGTCAAATCATGTCACAGAACAATTCTCTTAACTTAACAGTTCATTACATTTGATCAGGCATGTATTAACCTACGCAAAGTTATTAGCACAGTTCCCCTTTTTCTGAGCTGTTCACCTTCGCCCCATGGAACAATAGTTTCCCCGTGGAATAACCTATACTCCTCTAGAGAAGGTTACACAGTTCTTTCCCCTTCACTTCTGACCACAGAAAAACTGACTATAACAAATTAAGCAAGCATTCCATGAAACCCCTTCAGGGATTCCTCGAGGACACTGTACTCCTGGGGACAGATTCTCTGTTTAGTTACTGGATTTGTCTCAACCTCTTACTCTGGTTATACTCTTGTTGTGGCAGTCACTTCCCCCTCTGGATCAACTCCTTACCACCAGTGAAGTCGATGCCTTGATACCTCCTGCGCCAGAAGAAGGGGGGAAAGGGCCGGAAATGCCAGGTAATCGATTGCTGAAGAGCCTCTCTTGCCTCTGAGGGCTCCTCCGCTCTCTCTCCCCGCTCGGGCCAGCTCCTCCGTGTGGCGCTCGAGCAGGAAGAATAGGCAGGTACAACAATGCCCCCGGGCCGCTACCGGGCCCCTCAACTCTCCCTCCTTGCTCGGGCCAGCTCCTCCGTGTGGCGCGCGAGCAGGAAGAAAAGGCGGGACACTCTTTCTAGCTGCTGTGGCACCCGGCGCTCCTCCTCAGCGTCGGTCGGGCGGGGACACTACACTGGCTGACATGCGCGGTAGCGCTCACGCTGGTGCCGCCACCCACTGCGCTTGCTCCCAGAAAGGACGCTTCTCTCCCAGGCCTGCTCGAACCTAGGCCCCTCCTGTGCCAGCCACCCGGCTCAGCTGGGATCATGCGCGGTAGCGCTCGGAAGTCAGTCAGGTTGCTAACTCTTCTCACTCCTGGGGAGGCGCTGACACGGAGCGCGATCAGTGCCCCAGGGGTCCCGCTCCCAGTTTACACGAAGGGAACTGGATCCTATCCCCTCACTCTTCCGCCTCACAGGATGAGAGGCTTGCCACACGCCTCAGAGCCAGTCACTGGTAAGGGGATCTTAATGTACTTTGGAGGAGAGTCTTCCTCTTTACTCTAGAGAGAGGAGGGAGGGGGGATAAAAGGGGGGCTCCTTCAGGATGGAGCCACAGAGCTCTTCTAAAGCACTAATCCCCTAACCCTCCTTACTGGACAGACCTAGGGGCACAGGGAATCTCTTAATTCAGTTCCCAGTACAGGGTCCCTCTCAGCTCCACAGACTACTGGAATTAACCCCTTCACCTAACTGTCCAGGGTCAGCAGGATGAACTAACTTGGCTAGGACAACAGGAATGAGAGGTGGAAAAGCCTTGACAGAGGGCTACCCTTGTAGAGCAATCCACCCTTCAGGATCCTACCCCTACCAGACCTCAGCCTTCACTCTAGCTGCTCCTCACTGACAGACAAAATGGCTGTCCAGCATTCCGCCTTTTATAGGCTGACCCTCAGAGGTCCAGAAGGGACCAGAAGGTTCTGGAACGCCCTATACTACTCTATGGGACAGGTTCTGGGTTTGGCAGTTAGGGCAGTTGGTAGCCACCATTTTGTGACTCCAACTTTACTCCTGTCAGAACAGGCCTCTAGGCCTGAGGTGAAAAACTATGAGGGGGGGAAAGAACACCTATCCCCTTGACCAACACCTAAAAAACTAGTGGACACAAAAATTAATAAAGGTATGAGGGGCAAAAAGGGGGCAAAATAAATAATAAATTGAAGGGACTACGCAAAAAGCCAGACAGGTCTAACAATGCCCTACTAAGTTATTTTCAGATTTCAGTAAAAAATGTTCCTCTCTCTACAGGGCCTGCTTGACTTTTGAGTATGTTTACACTTTGTAGTAGTTGAATTACTTTCAGTATTTTTCTCACAAATTCCATACAATTACTGCGAAAATGGTAAGTTATACGTCTCTACTCCCAGAGCAATGCAAGTGACTTAGGGCCCGATGTAGAAAGGCATTTACCGGTCGGTAACGGCCGAATTCGGCGGTTACCGACCGGTAAATGCCTTTTCCTATATAGGAGGCATTTATTTACAGATTCAGTATTTTTACCAATTCTGTATTTACCGAATTTTTACAATTACCGAATCGGTAAATACAGACTCGGTAAAAATACAGAATCTGTAAATTTTAATGTAGGTAGCACTGTTGACAGTGCTAGAGGCCTCTAAGAATTCATTATTTACCACCCAATACAATTAGGTGGTAAATAAGGAATTCCTGTGTACATGCACATATGTGCATATACACCTGTGCCATGTAGCACACATACAAGCCCTAAGGGCATATATGTGTGTCACTTTGCACATAAGCCAAAAACAGGGGTGCTACAGGGTGTCAAAGTGACACCCTGTTCCCCCTGGCAGGATTCGGTATTTACTGATTCGGTAATTACCGAATCGGTATTTGCCATTCATTCCTATGGGCTTCAAGGACCATAGGAATCAATGCCAAATACCGATTCGTTAATTACCGAATCGGTACATTACAAATGTTACCTATTCGGTAATCAATTAGGTAAAAATACCTACATCCCCCGTGCCAGTTCTTAAATACCGAATCAGTATGATTCGGTATTTAAGAAGTGATAATCTGGGATTACCTACATCGGGCCCTTACTCTTATTTAAGGTGGGTGACGTGACTGACGTCCTTTCCTAAACCCCCTGGCCCTCTCTAACTTCCTCTTACTCCTCTCTAATCCCTTCCCACCTGGTAGTAAGGCTTCCCCTTTTCTCACCCACTCCCCTGTGTCCCTCCCATATTTGTGATGAAAATCTATAATTACACGTGCATAGACTCCGCAGTCGGGGCAGACAACACACACACACTTAGAAGTATAGGCCAAAGTTACACTTTGCAGAATGTTTTGTAGTACTATTTGTAGTATTACAAAACATACTATGAAGCACAGTTTGTGAAACAGGTCAATTGTGTCCAGGATGATGAATTAGAAGGTGCACACACAGTGCCATGGTAGTGATTTTAGGAACAGAAAAATGCCATTGTATGCATATTTTCTCATTTAGGTACCTCATATCTAATGTCCTCATTGTACACTTTAAACTATGCAGGCCTGGTCCATGGCAATGTCCATTCAGATGTTCATGACTAGATTTGCAAGTACACCTAAGAGTATCAACTCTAACCCAAACATAAGGAACAAGATAGACATCTGTTCTCATCTGAGCCCTTATTTAAGATGCAAATTGCCTCACATTATACAATGCCTTAAAAGGTGTCTATGTCTGCCGGCAAGGCTTGGAGTGCAGGAAGATGGCCACATGACCCTGCAGCTCCGTCTCGGAGGAACGCGCAAATAAATGTTTCACCATCTACAGGGCACTAAGCCTGGATTCACAGATAGCTCGAAATCCTATAGAGAATGCCCACTATGATGCGCTCAAAGGAATACTCGGATGCAGCTTTCCACCATTAAATCTGGGTGTCTTCCTGGTCTGGTTTAGGCATACTGTCAGGCCTCTGCGGCATGACAGCTGATAAGCAAAGAGACAAATGATCGTAAAAAGAGCAGAATCCACAATTGAAAACTAGACGGAAGTGTGGGAGCCACGTTTACACACTTACACAGCAAAACAAGTAAGGATCGCATCTCTTTCACTCGTTTGGTGTCTAATTTCACAAGTCCATAATTGCGACTGCATGGTGTGACTGATTCTAAGATGGTAGCTGAGCTTGTATGCCATACATGACTGTGAGACTGTTTCTCCTTATTTGCTCATTATTTTCCACAACTGTGCCTAGAATTGAAATCAAGGAACAGTTGCCAGGGCTCCAGTGTGAATGCAAGCACATCGACTCAAGGAAATAGTAGTGAGTGGCTAATACACGATATGCCATGCCTGACTTTGTAATGGACGCATACAGAGACACAATGCATCCAATGGGACAATGAGCGGTTGAAGCTTTTGAATGGAAAATCTCCCAATGCTTTTCCTCTGACATTACTCAATTGAATCCGCACTAAAGAAGGCTCTGAAGATTCATTTCTACAAGCCTCCAACTCAGAACTTCATTAACCGACACCACAATGGTAAAGCTGAAATGGACACATAAAGAGACACACAATGCTTCCAATGGGTCAAGGTGTGCAGAGGGAATCTCGCCAATGCATTAAGGCTCTTGAATTTCACTAACCAAAGTTTGCGACTCTGAACTTCGTTAGCCAATACATCAATGGCAAAATTGTCAGCCATAAAATCCTTAGGAGCCCCACCAAAAGGGCCACTACATAGGAAGACAAACAAAGGGTAAAGAACAGTGGCAGTGTGACCCTGGTGACTCTAAAACACAAAAGACCACTGGCTTCTTAATGACTCAATATGATACGTATAAAACAACATCTCATGGCTCATTAGCTTTTTTAATGCCAAAGATACCCAGATTCATGCGTGTTGATCAGATGGCTGATAAAGAGAACCAGATCAACCTTAAGAGAATAAAGGTGGACCTGCCAAACCCAGAGTCCCTGGTCAAAAATAAACAAGATATCAGCATTGCAATGTAAAAAGTATTGAAGAATCTAGCGGAGGTTCACAACTTGGCTAAATCCACCAAGGACAACACTGACATCATGCAAAACAAGATCTCCGCAATCAAGAAGGACATCAGAGAGACCAACAACAAAATTGAAGAGGCAGAAATCAGAATTAGCCAACTAGAAGATGGGGGTATCTAAATCAACAAAGACAGTGGCAAAACCCGATCCACTACACAAGTCTCTCCAAACAGGTATCAGTATTTTAGGATCGAAACGGAAGAGGAAATCTACACTTCTTTAAAATACCGGAGTGGCGTGAAGCTGATGCAGGGTCATGCATCACCTTCCTTGAAAAATGGCTACCACAAGTCAACAGGTTGCCCTTTGAGAAACCTTTGTAATTTGATTGAGCACACAGGGTCCCCACAAGAAGGATGCCAAATCAAGCACATCCTATATCTATTGTATGTAAACCATTGCGATACCAACACATTGAGCTTATCTTATCCTTTATGAGGAAGAATCAACAAATCCTCTGGAACAACAGCAAAATCTTCATAGAACAAGATTACTCCAAGCCAACAGTGGACACAAGAAAAGGCTTACTCGCTCTCCTTCCCAGGCTGAGGTCTCTAGGATTCTAATTCTCCTTTCCTGACCCTGGAAGGTACCGGGTTGTGGTACAGGGCACACCCCATATCTTCTTGAGTGTGAATCTCTTAAGAAATTTCTGAATGATAACAAAGACCATACAATGGACACTTCCTCACAAAGAGACTCAGCTGTAAAACCTAAACATTAAACTCCTAGAAGCCAATTTGAGAAGCTTGAAAAAAATAAGGAAGCTCCTTTTTGTCCTTAACAGTAGCTCTTATCTGGTTAGATTTGTTTATATCTATTAGATATTGTTCATAGATATAATACCCATTCACCACTGTAGTGTAGTTCCTATATCCCTAATAGGCTCTTGGCATTAGAATAACATACACTATAAATTTGACATAGGACTGAGGTCAGTATGTCTCTATCGAGTATATTAAAGTTAATTGTGTGTGTGCCAGTTAACTCAGAGCTCACTAGAAACGTTCTTGAATTAACAAGAAGGGATTAGTCTCTGACAACCGCATAAACATGACAACTTTGTTTCCCTTTAGAGCCGGAACAATATCTTCAGAATCCTGGAAACAAAAGATAACCGTTTCACTCAGTCAATTGTGCATGCTTAATTTCTGCAGAGTTGCAGAGAAATAGAGAGACAGGTATTTCAATAAAAGGGTTTATTGAACAGTCTTGTTTCTCATGCAAATGATATGAACTGCTACAATCGTAAGACAGAATGCAAAATAGAATATGTATGGCGTTAGCAATAATATAAAATAATATTGTAATAGCATGGTTTTGTGGCTAATATATATTCATTAAAATACATACATAAATAACAAAGGCTAAAATACTCATCTGGTGCTTCTGAAATAATACTACCCCAGTGTACCTAACCTAAGTCTAGTATGAGGGAAGAAGTAGGTGCTGTTTTAGCTTTAGTTTAGTTGTGCCAAGAATTGCCAAAGTTTTCTCTAGGTTCTAATCAGCTCCATACCTTAGAAAGAAAGAGGTTGGTATCTCTTTTCCTGGACTCGATCTCTAACACCCCGCAAGGGGAGTCAGAAACTCTGGAGTTGGATTCTCGGTGAGGAGGATGACAGCTTCTAGTCAGTGTGTCAGTTGGGGAGTTGACTTCCTTCGGGACTTGCTGTGGTCAGCCGCGTCGAGCAAGTAGGTAGCCGGACTGCACCGAACCGTGGCTTGCCGTAGCCAGTGAATGTATATTTATACCTTGAAGGTGTTTAGGAATGCAAGTATTGACGTAAAACTCGGGCATAAGAACATCATGAATGAACCCCTAAGGAATAGATGTTCATGAATTAGAAATGAGTTCGTGGAGAAATCAATATCCAAGTAAGGGAAAGACCTAAAGGCTTAAGAGTCTGGTTTTCCAATAACTTGTTGTGACGTAGATGAACGGATGTAAGTAACCATGCCAGTATTTGGGTAGCATGGACTATGCCTAAATAAGGGCTGGATTCCTATGCCTAAATAACGGCAATATGATTTGTACCTATATAAGGGCATGTAACGGAAATTCATAAGGAATCTACAACGTTACACAACACTGCTGGAGCTCCCTGCACCAAATCGATGCCCCTTCACATAGAGGCTTGCTAGCATGGCCCTACTAGATCAAACCTTCCGTGAGGAAATTAGGAAAGACATCAGCAGTTACTTTATTGAAAATGAGGGCTAAGTCGAATCGGCAGGGACACTGTGAGAAGCGTTAAAGGTGTTAAAGGGGAGGTTGCATTGCTAAGCAGGTGAGCATATTAAAGTTGAGCAGACAGAGACCCAATTCGGGCGAGGGTATCCACCTTGCATCACTTAGAGAACTACTTTCCGAATATAAGGATGAGGCAAATCGAGAAGTAAAATTCATGGGGAAGTACAGCACTGCTAAGAGATACAGGGAGGGAGATAGACCTGGAAGAACATTGACAGGCATGCTCCGCCCCCGAGAAACTCCAATATCATTACTAAACTTTGAGATGACTGTGGGGACCCAATTAGAGGACCACAACATATACTGAATCATTTATCTTAGTTCTATGCTAACTTATGTACCTCTACCATTCACAATGTACATGAAGAGCTGCACACATATTTTGAATAATTAGAGCTGCTTTGGCTAGGCAAAGCGCATAGAGAATATCTAGATGAATCTTTCACAGTAGAGAATATCCCACAAGTAATTACCAGCCTCCCAAACAACAAGGCTCCAGGCTTATATGGTCTGCCTGCTTCCTTTTATGAAGCATATAGTGACCTATTAGCCCCACGATTATTAGAAGTCTACCAGAAATCAATGGACACTGGTCTTCTCCCACCCATGATGTGGGAAGCTGTAATACTGACACTACTGAAGCCTGAAAAAAACCCCACAAGCTGGGAATATTACCGCCCACTATTCCTTATTAGTTTAGATAATAACATCTTTGCTAAATTAATTGCCCATAGACTATAACCCCTGTTACCCTTCCTAGCAAGGCCAGATCATCAGGTAGGTCAACAGCACATATTTTGAGAACCTTTTTTACTCTACTTCACTATTCAAACCCCCAGATCCCGGCAGCAGCAGTACTGCTAGATGCAACCATATTGCTAGATGCAACCAAAGCATTGTATTCCCTCGAGTGGCCCTATCTCTTTCCTATTTAGGATAGGTTGGGCCTTATGCAAAAACAAAAGTTGATGGACAGAATGCAGAACAATATCATACATTCACCCCAGTACAGAGATCTGGGCCTAAATCCATCGTTTTTTTGCTCACCATGCCAATCCAGTTAGAACCCAGCCATATGCAAATCACTATTGACCCTGTGCCTCATGGGAACAGTCCAGCCTGAACTGCCAAGCCAGGTCCTCCCGGGACTGGAAACAAGCATCCTAGGACCGGTTTTGGCTTTTCACCCCTCTTCAGCCAGGATAGCTTGATTCCTGTGGCATGGAGAGCACGGAACCCACGTCTGGGCATACCCGTCTCATTCGGGGATTACAAATGCAAAAACAGTTGATAGACAGAATGCAGATCAATATCATGCATTCACCCCAGTACAGAATACTGGGCCTAAATCCATTGTTTTTTGCTCACCATGCCATTCCAGTTTGAACCCAGCCATATGTAATTCAGTCTTGACCCTGTGCCTCATGGGAACAGTCCAGCCCTCCAGACGTGGGTCCCTTGCTCACTTTACCACTGGATTAAAGCCAGCCTGGCTGAAGATGACTGCTAGCCCAAAACCAGTCACAGGATGCTTGTTTCCGGACAGAGGAAAACATGGCTTGGCAGTTTGGGCTGGACTGTTCCCATGACCAGATTTTGCAGACCTTCTTGAATTCCAAATAAATTGGTCAAAATCGACAATGTTTCCCCTGACAGATGGCACATCCCCATTCCCACTGCACTATCCACTCAAATGGGCTGACGGCCCGGTTAAATACTTGGTGGTCTGGTTGAGTCGTGATATGCAAGAGCTCTGGGAGATAAACTTTGGATGCACAGTGAGCTGGTTGGAGGGAGACATTGACGCTTGGTCACCCTTGCAAATTTAAAAGACCTAGAAATGAAATAGACACTACATAAACGCTTAGATAGGCCTGGGAGGGTTTGCGCACGAGGGGTGGTAGAACCTGTTATTCTCTCCCTCTGGCATACAACCCCCAGAGGAGGATTGTGGGGAGGTTCTGAGAGCTAAAAAGCTGCGCTGGAGGACTTTTGCTGATCTATACGCTGGGATAATTTTGTCTCCTCCCCAGATAAAATGGGAGCTTGCACTTCATACTTTTCTGACTTGCTATTATGTTACAGGATTGGAGCCACCTGCAGTAAGCTACATAGCTTCTTCTCTGCCCCTCTGCCTACATTTACTGCACTAATGCATGCACTAATAAACTCTTCCCAGCGCAAATTAATTACATGATTATATAATTCTATGTGAGTTGCTTTCCCAATTGCCTGACACAAGTCGTTTGATGGTTGGAATTAGGAATTACTCATTCCCCTGACTGAAGAACAATTAAAGTTTTGCTGTGGTCAGCTAGAGATGCACTTCCCGAGTTACAAGCTCCATTTGATTCACTTTAAGTTCTTGGACAGAAACTATAGACCACCTGCGCAGCGCCTCCATATAGGCCTACGCGAAGATGCTAGATGTTGGAGTTGTAACTCACCACCAGCCCCTTTCTTACACATGCATTGGCATACTGTGTGGAGATTTTCCCTTCAGTGAATGAGATACTACAACTTAGGCTGGTGCAGTCACCACTTTTGGGCATCCTGGGATACACTAAATACATCCCTGCTGAATCTTGATGCTTACTTACCATGCTACTTCTGCTGGCGAAGAGACGGGTAGCCATGTCCTGGGGGAGAGCGGGGGTTCCGAAAACAATCTTGGATTGTTGATGTTACACACTGTCAGTAACAGCTTAATACATTCTGGGAGTTGATGCTGAGGCATCCAGAACCGGTTATATTTGGGGTCCCTTCCAGGACTGGCTTAGGTCTCAGGTCCAGTCAGATGGTAATGCAATTGAGCCCTAGGGATATATTGAACTACATTGCATGTGTTGTTTTGAGGAACGGGAGGTCACGCTGAAACCTGTGGCCATGGGGTCTGGCCTTTTAGTATGATAACACTCCCTAACAATTCTGGTACTCCCCTTTTGATGTTTACTCTCTTGACAAAGTGTTGGTTGACATAATATCTTGCTTGTCATTATGTGTGTTTTTAATGCTGTATTTGTTTCTCCCCTATGTTGGGGTCATTGACCCCTTTCTGTGAATTTTTCCCTTTAATTTTTTCCTTTATCCCCCCTGTTTTCCCTTTCAGCTCTACATTTCTGCCATTGCAGCCTTTGGAAATGAGTGATTGTGTATTGGATATGACAATTGTATTCAGTATGTACCAATACACTATGTATTTTTGCTTTATTTGTTTAATAAAACATTTAATAAATAAATAAATGAATAAAAACTTTTCAGTATTCTTCCTATAACATTTTCTGAAGACTTCTTGAAGAAAATCGACAAGGCCCTTACAAAATTTTTTATGGCAAGGGAAGAGGCGCAGCATTATTAAACAGCTTTGCTCTGCAAACAAAGGGCTGCCTGGTATGTAGAAAAATCTAATTACCACCCCCTGTGGTGGGAAGTTGAAACAAACTTAATTAAAGGCGCCCCCCTGCCTGCCATTATGACTATGCATACTTTAATCCTACCACACTCTAAATACATTATCCAGAACGCAAGACATGCACTCTCTGACATCAAGCTAGATAAATCGGACATGGCAGTAATCTGGAATAACCCTTAATTGAGAATTTATGGTAACCTAATGTTTTGGCACAAAAAGGTATTAACATGATCAAGGATCTGTATAATGATACCTCCCCTAATTCCTTTGCTGAGCTACAGCTAGAAAAGAACTTAACTAACATAGACTTGTATAAGTTGTTGAAACTTAAACTACAGATTTCTAACAACCTATAAAGCTAGTATGTCCTTCTCTTCCCCTTAAACTGTCCCACCTACTCATAGTGGGACATATGGTATCTAGGGTATATAAAATACTCATGTCTAAACCCGGTGTATGCCAGACGGTTAGCGAAAGGAAGTGGGAAACAGAGACCAATGCTAAATCTATTGAGTTAGACTGGGGATGTATACATATGACACCATTCAAGAATAAAATCTCACCAGTGTTTTCTCAGACGAAATATATGATTATAAACAGAGCCTATTGGACACCAGTTAAGTTGCCCAAACTTAAACTTACTCAATCACCCCAGTGCTGGAACTGAAACTCTCAAGTGGGAGACATACCTCATATGCTATTTTATTTTCCAATCTTATACACTTACTGGATAGAGTCTTCGTATATATATAACACAAAACCTACATATTTACCCAACCAGAGAATTCTCATATGTTATGCTAGGTTTCTTGGACCCCAAATCACAAAATAACAATGACCGAGACCTACTTAAATTAATGCTCACACTATCATGCAAAATAATTTTGGGTAAGCAGAAGAATTTCAAATTGATCCTATTCAAAATGTGGCAGGAATGGCCAATCTTTCTGAGAGGTGCTGACAACATAGCACTATAACTCTCTCCCTGGTGTCCAACCCATAGGAAAATGTGGGGCACTTAGGATCATCTCCTATATCTTCAAACCACCCAAATTGACTTTAAACACATTTGACTAAGCCTCCTCAAATCCATTGCACCAGATTCCACTTGTCTTGAGATCCCACCACAGACTACCCCTATGTGAGCCTTCTGTCCGACGCTGCAACCCCTTGGTTTCCTTATTTTTTTTATTAATACAGGGTTTAATCTCTTCTGTTGTTTTACGTCTTATTTATAACATACATACACTATACCACAAAAGATGAATCTTTAA